>NW_025745130.1:0-241524 GCF_021184085.1 Oncorhynchus gorbuscha
TCGTGACAACAATCCCCTGACCTCAATCCAATTGAGATGGTTTGGGATGAGTTGGACCGCAGAGTGAAGGAAAAGCAGCCAACAAGTGCTCAGCATATATGGGAACTCCTTCTTGACTGTTGGAAAGGCATTCCAGGTGAAGCTGGTTGAGAGAATACCAAGAGTGTGCAAAGCTGTCATCACGGCAAAGGGTGGCTACTTGGAAGAATCTCAAATATAAAATATATTTAGATTTGTTTAATACTTTTTTGGTTATTACATGATTCCATGTGTTATTTTATAGTTATGATGTCTTCACTATTATTCTAGAATGTAGAAAATAGTACAAATAAAGAAAAACTTTTGACTGGAGCTGTATATATACATTGTTTTATTAAATGTTTTGCTAAATAGGTGGGGCTCAAAACAGGTGGGGCTCTGCCGCACCTGCCCTGAATGACTGGTCGCCACTGACTGTCGACAGTCTGAAAAAAAAGCTAATATGAAATACACATTAACCTTGACTAGCCAGTCTACTGTAAGGTCGTACGTATCTAATGGAAACCTGTACTTCTTCTAGATTGTCACGTTTGATCGTCTTCTCGGCGATGGATCGCAATTTTCTTATTAAAGGGAAGCGTCCTATTATTCTCAAAATGACATTCTTCGGAAACAAAACTGAACGCAACTAATATAATTTCTCAAAACATAGATGAATGGCTAAATTACATTAAACAGCTAATACATATCATAACCAAATATAGCCTATTAATAACTGCATATAGAGAGAAAGCATGCCACAGTAGAGCTTGATAGCTTGTAGTCCTAAAAAACGGAAATTAGTTACCTCTGGTTCGTTCAGCCATTCCTATAGGGAAAATGTATGAGGAAATAATAGGTTTTGGCATTAACGCCGAAAGACAAGCTTAGGAGATCTTATCCGTTTTATTCTATGAGATAATATCAGTCAGCAAATATTACCTTTAAGAATTGCAAATCTCAGTGGTAGCTGTTGAAAGGAGGATGGCTCATAATAATGGCTGGAAAGGTGCAAATCGAATGGCATCAAACAAATAGAAACCATTTGTTTGATACCATTCCACTAATTCAACTCCCTTTCCAGCCATGACCACGAGCCTGTCCTCCCCAATTAAGGTGCCCCCAACCTCCTGTGGTAAAGCCTTTAGTGTTTTATTTGATTACATAAATGCTTCAAAGTTCACATAAGTGACATAAGCTGATCTCATAGATCAAAACGTATCAGATCTCATAAGGTTGTGTTTACCACAGACCTTATTTTTCGGCTATTATCCAAAAACCATACAAAAACTCCATTCATTTCCACATAGGCCTTGGCCAACAAGCATTGGTGGATTTCGTGTCAACAAAAAAACGCCATTACTATTGCTCTCTATAGTAGGCCCTTCATGATCCCAATGCATTTAAACACTACATCATGTCAAGTCCAGTAGAAATTGTGTTTGGGACAGTAAGAAAAACAGTTAACATTGGAACCTGTCATAGCCTATGAATAGAATCCAGAGTTTTACCTGACCAGGTCAAGAGAACAGGAAAAACTCCAGCCCCCTGAAAAGACGTATGAATTTTGCCACATCACTTTTGAACCTGTGGTGCCAGATCTGAGTCGGTTGCTTCAGCCTTAATTCACAAACGAGCCCATTGATTACTCTTCTTAACATCGGGTTTTAAACCTAAACCTTACCTCAACCCTAACTTTAACCACACTGCGAACCTTATGCCTAACCATAAACCTAAAAGAAGACCAAAAAGCACATTGTTGTTTTCATAAATCTTTAATTAAGATTTAGCCAATTTGACTTTGTGGTTGTGGTAACTAGTGGAAACCATTGGTATTGGTACTTATTTTTTCTCTGCTCCACCCACCCACTGTTTAGCCCAATGAAAAATCTCTAAATCAACCGTAACTATGGCGTTTCCAGGAAGTGATGCCGAACCGGAATTATTCCAGCCACCTCCCCAACATGACATGAGGGCCCATCGCACCATGCGTACTAGCAAGAACAAACCGGCTTGAGTGGAGCTACTACTCGACAACGTCAGGGCTGACGACAACTACTAAATAGCTGTCATTTGAGAGATAAAGTGCAGACAGAACGGCGCTTTGGGGCAAGTACAGTTGCGTGTTTTTGAGTGGTCATTTTGGGGATTTGGTGTTTGGTTCATATGCATATTATCGTTCTAATAACTTTGACATTATTCAGCAATACTTGAGCAGGTGGATTCTAGGGCCTGAGTAGGATTTAAAAGCCAGGAGATTTTCCAACCGAGACAGACACATCACCCTGTTGCTGACTAGATCAATTGGACCAATATTATCGTCCTTGCTGTTGTGGAAATAGTTTTAAAAATGTAATGTTGTTATATTTGTCATGAGCCTTAGCACAAGTCGCCCGTGTTAACTAGTTATCGCAGTCCGTCTTTTAATGCTGCCACTACTACCCTTCCAGGTCCTGAATAGACAACGGAAGAAATGGCGGACGACCCCAACGCAGCGGATAGGAACGTGGAGATATGGAAGATAAAGAAGTTGATCAAAAGTCTGGAAGCTGCTCGGGGGTACGTGTGGACATGACAAGTGCATGGGGTTGTCAGTGACTTTCTTCTTCTCATTGAACCAGTAAACAAGGGGCTAACTTAGTAGCTAACTAGCTACTACCTATGTGGAAGCTAGTACAAGGCCCATACAAATTAACATTATCTAGCTAGCAAATGACGTTAATAGTTTTAGTATTTATTTCAACGCGTAACTAGCTAGTTAGCTAACCAGCTAGATTACTTGGCATTGATCTACGTAACGTTAGCTAGCTTGCTATTAGTTGTGTAACTAGAATGACTTCTTTACCTTCAGCTACCAAGCTGGCAATGCGTGTACTAGTGGTGTCTGACATTCACAGTTAGCTAGCTGATAATACAATCTGAATCTACACTTTGTTTTGGTTTTAACAATCTCATAGCTGATGCCCAACGCTATCTAGTTGGTCTACATTTTAAAAAAGCGTGACAATGGGCAATTTTGCTGCTTTAAAGTAAAACGTGATATAATTTCAGGCAGGTTTTTGCTGATCAAGTTTTTAGCAGTCAGTGTCACATAAATAGGCCTTTTAATAGCTGGTAATAGACCTGTCACTCAGCCAGAGTAGCTGACAATGGAGTTTAATTTAGAGCAAAGGGTCAAGCAATTCCTAAGCATTACTTTTGACCTGGATCCAACTTGGGAACTTCGCTTAGCTAAATTCCACACCTGACTTGTGCATGAGCACTCTTTTGCCCTGGGTGGTTATCTATATAGTCCAGTGGGTCAAATTGTTTAATGAATTCAGTCAGTGTACAGAATACTGTGACCTTCACCCCCTTGACTAGGAACAGCAACAAGTTTGTATTGTCAACATTGTGGCCAAAACAAAAATGTGGAAATATGAAGACTGGGAAGGTCACGCTCCCATTAGGCCTGTACTAATGTCCTCATCTGAACCTGCCATAAGAGCTCGCCTTAGAGCGGTCAGGTTTGATGCTATAGTTGAATTAAAAAGGACATGCCTGGCTTGCTTGGGAAAACCTGCCCTAGATGTATCCTGTTAAGCAAGTCGTGACCTGAGGTTTCTGTGTAGGTCAGTGGGTCAAGTTGTTTAATAATGAGTTTACCTAGTACACAAACTACTGTGACCTTCACCCTCTTGACTAGGTACAGCAACAAGTTTGTAATGTCAACATGGTGGTCAAAACCCCCAAAAATGTGGAAATACTACTTGGGCAAGGTCACACTCTCACTATAAAACCGTCTATCTTTTTACAATCAGGGCCAAGTCTTAATGATATGTATGTTTTTGTAGGTATGTGGTAGTGCTTTAATACAGTACTAACAAGTAAATGTTAAAATATTGTTCATGCAAAAAAACTCTGGTTGGTAATTAAGTCAGTCTGGATGGCCCACACGCGTGCATGTCTGGATGGCCCACACGCGTGCATGTCTGGATGGCCCACACGCGTGCATGTCTGGATGGCCCACACGCGTGCATGTCTGGATGGCCCACACGCGTGCATGTCTGGATGGCCCACACGCGTGCATGTCTGGATGGCCCACACGCGTGCATGTCTGGATGGCCCACACGCGTGCATGTCTGGATGGCACGCGTGCATGTCTGGATGGCCCACACGCGTGCATGTCTGGATGGCCCACACGCGTGCATGTCTGGATGGCCCACACGCGTGCATGTCTGGATGGCCCACACGCGTGCATGTCTGGATGGCCCACACGCGTGCATGTCTGGATGGCCCACACGCGTGCATGTCTGGATGGCCCACACGCGTGCATGTCTGGATGGCCCACACGCGTGCATGTCTGGATGGCGTGCATGTCTGGATGGCCCACACGCGTGCATGTCTGGATGGCCCACACGCGTGCATGTCTGGATGGCCCACACGCGTGCATGTCTGGATGGCCCACACGCGTGCATGTCTGGATGGCCCACACGCGTGCATGTCTGGATGGCCCACACGCGTGCATGTCTGGATGGCCCACACGCGTGCATGTCTGGATGGCCCACACGCGTGCATGTCTGGATGGCCCACACGCGTGCATGTCTGGATGGCCCACACGCGTGCATGTCTGGATGGCCCACACGCGTGCATGTCTGGATGGCCCACACGCGTGCATGTCTGGATGGCCCACACGCGTGCATGTCTGGATGGCCCACACGCGTGCATGTCTGGATGGCCCACACGCGCGCATGTCTGGATGCGGGCATGTCTTTACATACGCGTGGGAGATACGACGAGGAGGTAAAATTGCTGCTGGGCTTAGTTATGTTCCCTGCAAACTTGATCTGATTGATTGTTAATTATTGTGTGTTGAGTTCATCTTGTGTAGAACTTCCTGATTTTAAAAGCATTTGCAGAAACCTAAAATATTAAAACTGCTCACATTCTTGTGTTGAGAAAATTTGTAACGCTGTAAAAAATGTTTTTATTGTTATGTAGATGTTAGCCATGGCATGACCTTCACCTACTTTAGTAATTTCCTCATCTGAAAACCGGTCGTAAGAACTTGCTTTAGAGCAGTCTGGTTTGATGCTATACTTGTATGAAAAGGACATGCTTTGCTAAATAGGACTCCTTTACATGAAAGGCAGGTTAAGCAAGACAACCTGTTGGTCCTTTTTGAAAATATATTTTTGTGTGTACTTTTTCGTGAATTCCAATTGCTAGTTAGTCTTTTCCCATCGCTGCAGCTCCCGTACTGACTCGAGAGGCGACGGTAGAGAGCCATGCGTCCCCCGAAACACGACTCTTTCAAGCCGCACTGATTCTTGACACAGTGCTCACTTAACCCAGAAGCCAGCCACACTATGTGTCCAAGGAAACACAGTACAACAGGCGACCGTGTCAGCGTGCATGCTAGAGCTCGATGGGACAAGGACATCCCGGCCAGCCAAACCCTCCCCTAACCCGGACAGCGCTGGGCCAATTGTGCGCCGCCTCATGGGTCTACTGGTCGCGGCTGGCTGTGACCTATTTCGGGATCGAACTCGAATCTGCAGTGACGCCTCGAGCACTGCGAACCAGTGCGTTAGACCACTGCGCTACTCGGGAGACTCATGTTCCCTTTTTTTACAGTTGTAAAAGTTTAAATGAATAGCTTGCAGACATCATTTTGCCTGAGTTACTTTGCAGCTTATATTACAACTCAAAGGAGGTGTTAGAATATGCCTTGTTTTTAAAAGTGAGTTTAATGCAATTGATCTCCTCTCAGGAATGGCACGAGTATGATATCCCTGATCATCCCACCTAAGGACCAGATCTCCAGAGTGGCCAAGATGTTGGCTGATGAGTTTGGCACTGCATCCAACATTAAAAGCAGAGTCAACAGGCTCTCTGTGCTTGGAGCCATCACCTCTGTACAGCAGAGACTAAAACTCTACCATAAAGGTGTGTGAAGTCAGGTTGTAACTACTATCTCTCCTATATGAAGTAATTTGGGGTGGTCCTGGCTGGGTTATGGCGTCTGCTAAATGACTTAAATGTAAATGTAATTTCTCCATTCATTCTAGTGGTCTAGAATACAAGAATTTCGCTACACCCGCAATAACATCTCCTCAACACATGTATGTGACCAATACATTTTGATTTGGTCTCTGAGCTCCAACTTGTTTTTTTTACCCTGCAGTGCCTCCCAACGGCTTGGTTGTGTACTGTGGCACCATTGTGACTGATGAGGGCAAAGAGAAAAAAGTCAATATCGACTTTGAGCCTTTTAAACCCATCAACACTTCTCTGTATCTCTGTGACAACAAGTTCCATACAGAGGTAAGGTTGTTCAACACCCCTCTGTCCATTGTTTTCTCACCTCACTCTATATTTCCCATTGGGCTATTTGACTGGGAAATATGGAGTTTTGGATTGCATTGCACTATCGAAACAACACTCCTAACGGTTTCATGATTGTTTTGCTTGTTTTGGTGAAGAAACATGGCTTTCTGTATGTAGCGTGATGTTCGGTATAGCCAAAACAGTCAAAATATTGACCACCTTTCCAATTAGATTTTTAAAATTATATTACATGCATTTTCTGTCTCTCTCCCAGGCTCTTACAGCATTGCTCTCAGATGACAGCAAGTTTGGTTTCATTGTGATTGATGGAAGTGGCGCCCTCTTCGGAACCCTACAGGGCAACACCAGGGAGGTGCTGCATAAGTTCACAGTGGACCTACCCAAGAAGCACGGTAAAAGCCCTATATTCACATGCACTCATGAACACAATTACAGCCTGTCCCCACAACCATGTATAACAAACAGCTCTCTTTCAGGCAGAGGAGGACAGTCTGCCTTGCGATTTGCTCGTTTGAGGATGGAGAAGAGACATAACTACGTGCGGAAGGTGGCAGAGACGGCAGCCACGCTTTTTTTGTGCAACGACAAGGTCAACGTAGCAGGCATGGTCTTAGCTGGTTCAGCTGACTTCAAGACGGAGCTCAGCCAGTCAGACATGTTTGACCCGGTCAGTAACTCCAGACCCACCATTCCACGTCTTTCTGGTGCCATTGTAGCATTTATATGGCTGCTATGTGATCTGTTTTTTCACTGATGACTGTTTGACTCGTGTCCATTCAGAGGCTTCAAGCTAAGATCCTGAAGCTGGTTGACATATCATATGGTGGGGAGAATGGCTTCAACCAGGCCATTGAACTGTCCGCAGAAGTGCTTACCAATGTCAAATTCATCCAGGAGAAGAAACTAATAGGTACTTGTATTCAGTACATCTGATCTGTTGTTAATTTGCATGAATGTCTACTCCATCCTGTTGTCATATTGATAATATAGAGGACCTTTTCTCCCAGGACGATACTTTGATGAGATCAGCCAGGATACGGGGAAGTACTGCTTTGGGGTGGAAGACACACTGAAAGCCATGGAAATGGGTGCTGTTGAGATCCTGATTGTTTATGAGAACCTGGATACCATGAGATACATCCTACGTTGCCATGGAGCAGAGGGACTTGCTATGGCGGAGAAGGGTACCGGTATGTAAATGTGCTCGACACACACTACAAAGTGCAACCAGTTGAGGGATTCTTGTCTTAACATGTTTTTATTTCTTGCCCCTCTGTTCTGTTCAACCTCTTCTACTGATTCAGATGAGAAGACGTTGTATTTGACGCCAGAGCAAGAGAAAGACAAGTCTCACTTCACAGACAAAGAGGTCAGTGAGGAGTCATTATCTTTCCATAACCAACACAAGTGTATGAAGGAATTTCTGTTGTGGTCCCAGATTTTCTAGAGGACCTCAAAATGTGATGTAAGCAAAATTGAAGAGAAATTTAATCTACTTCCTGTGTTCGCATCCACCACTTTTACATGGAGAATTCTCATCACAAAAGGATCTCCTCCAATTTTTCATGTTCAACTTTTTGGTTGTGGGTTTATTTCTACAGACTGGTCAGGACCATGAGCTGATCGAGAGCTTGCCATTACTTGAATGGTTCGCCAATAGCTATAAGAAGTTTGGAGCCTGTCTGGAGATTGTCACTGACAAGAGCCAAGAAGGATCCCAGTTTGTAAAAGGCTTTGGTGGAATTGGGGGTAAGGGTTTAAGTATACATTCATAACTAAATGCTTTTACTATTTTGGGTGGGTTTATTCTGGGTTCATGCAAATGAATAAAAATGTCAGTGTAGATTGGCAGTGTAATGCACCTCTGCAGAGTAATTATACTGAACAAAAATATAAATGCAACAATTTCAAAGATTTTACTGAAGTACAGTTTATAAGGAAATCAGTCGATTTAAATGAATACATTAGGCCCTAATCATGGATTTCACATGGGGCACTCTGTTTACAATGTTGACATCAGCAAATCACTCGCCCACATGATACCATACACGTGGACTGCGGTTGTGAGGCCGGTTGGATGTACTGCCAAATTCTCTAAAACTACGGAGGTGGCTTATAGTAAAGAAATTAACATTAAATTCTCTGGCAACCGTTCCGGTGGACATTCCTGCATTCCGCATGCCAATTGTACTCTCCCTCAACTTGAGGCATCTGGCATTGTGTTGTGGAACAAAACTGCACATTTTAGTGTTTTTTTATTGTCCCTGGCACAAGGTGCACCTGTGTAATGATCATGCTGTTTAATCAGCTACTTGATATGCCACACCTGTCAGGTGGCTGGATTATCTTGGCAAAGAAGAAATGATCACTAACAGGGATGTAAACAAATTTGTGCAACATTAGAGAGAAATTAGCTTTTTGTGTGTATGGTTTTCTGTGATCTCGTATTTTAGCTCCATAAACAAGGGACCAACACTTTACATGTAATGTTTTTTTTTTTTTTGTAAGACTATTTATTTTATTTATTTTTTACAGGGATCTTGCGGTACAGGGTGGATTTCCAGGCCATAGAGTACCAAGGAGAAGATGATGAGTTATTTGATTTGGATGACTACTAGGTAGTTGAGACTGACGTGAGGAAAAAAAATATATTCATCAATTGGAAGGCTTTCCCTGATTTGACCAAGACTGGTGGAGGGGAAAGCAAGTCGTCAGGAGAGAGACCTAGACCTTCAAACAAAAGAGATAGACGTGATACCATATATCAATGGATCCCTGACTTGAAGCAGTGACTCAATCTCCTGTTTGGAGGGAGCTTGTCTTGGTTTGTTTCTCTCCACTTAATGACGGATTCAAAGTGACTGACAGCAAGGCCATGCTCCTCCTGCCTGCTTGGCCTGCTCTAGGCCACAGTGATAGAAACCTGTTTTTCTCATCACTCCCTACTTTCTTCTTATCAATGCAATTTCCCTCTATCTTTTTGTCTTTTTTTACTGGTACTTGCTGCTGTTGTGTTTTATGAGATTCTGATTATTTTGTTTTCCTTTTTTAAATAAAATGTAGTGGGCAGGGAAAAAATAATTCAATTGGAACTGCTTGACTTCCATATCCTGCCTCCTATCTTTAATTCAGTACCTGCTTTTTGTCCCATTTTCCCCTCTGGTAATTTATCCACTGTTGCAGGTGCTGTACTCTGAGCCTATACTGTTCTCTTGTACCGGTTTTCATTTCGAGGACCTGTGTCCTTTATTACTCATACAGACTTCCCAGAGCTGAGATTTAGAATTGTACAGCTACATTGTCTGTTTTTATATTGCCTTGTACACTACACACCCTCACCAATCTGTCTCATTCAGTATAATGAACCATGCCCTCAGTGCTGTGCACCATGCATACTTTCATGTTCCCCAGAGGCATCTGTGTCCAAAGTTAACTGTGATTGATTGTCTGAATTGCACAGTGACAGGAGACTGACCAATCTGAGAGCTAGTGTGGTGGTTGTTAGGCAGTTGTGTGTGGCTTGACTTCCAGGCATATTACTGGTATGAGTAATCCTCTAGTTCTATCGACATCAATTGAAACTAGAATGTGGATACTGCCAATACAAAAGTTGAGTGCAGCCCCCCCCTTCCCCTACTGTTACATACTGTTGGATTGAAAGACTCCTGCCAAGCTCTGTTTCTCCTTACCAACAAGTCACAGAACATTTTGGTCAGAGGCAATGGATGTTTATTTGGGGGTAATTGTGGCTTGCATGGTCTAAAAAAATAAATTGAATGTGATATATATATTTAAAAAAAGAAGCTTTAAGGGCCTTGACTATTGTCTGAATCTGGCACGTAAGAATGGTGTGTTGTGATGGTTCTCCATAGTTCATTTTGGGACACAGTGAGCAGTTTTATCTAGTTATGAATGTGATGAGTCTACTTTGCAACATCAAGCCCATATTATGACATTTTCTAGATTTCATCTATTCATCTGTCACCATTTTGTATGAGACGTATTAAATGTCCTGATTGTTTGCAAGTCTGGTGTCAAGACTTTTGGTTGTCCCAGTGGATGTCCTATATTTACAGAAAATTAAGATTATGGGAGCTATTTCTGCATATTACCTTTTTTTAACCTTTTATTTTAGACAAGTCAGTTAAGAACAAATTCTTACTTACAATGACTGCTTACCCTGACAAACCCTAACCCAGATGACGCTGGGCCAATTGTCCACCGCCTTACGCGACTGCAAATCATGGCCAGTTGTGATACAACCTGGAATCGAACCAGGGTCTTTTTTTCACCTTTATTTAACCAGGTCGGCCAGTTGTAAATGAGAATTGTTTAACTGTGACTTGACCAAGATAAAGCAAAGCAGTGTGACACAACACAGTTACACATGGAATAAACAAACATACAGTACATAACACAATAGAACATCTATATACAGTGTGTGCAAATAAGGTACAGCAATAAATAGGCCATAGTGGAGAAATAATTACAATTTAGCAATTAAACACTGGTGTGATAGATGTGCAGAATATGAATGTGCAAGTAGAGATAATGGGGTGCAAAGGAGCAAAAAAAATAACAGTATGGGGATGAGGTAGTTGGGTGGGCTTTTTACAGATGGGTTATGTACAGGTGCAGTGATCTGTGAGCTGCTCTGACAGCTGGTGCTAAAAGTTAGTGACGGAGATATGAGAGTCCAACTTCAGTGATTTTTGTAATTCGTTCCAGTCATTGGCAGCAGAGAATTGGAAGGAAAGGTGGCCAAAGGAGGATTTGGCTTTGGAGGTGACCAGTGATACCTGCTAGAGCGCGTGCTACGGGTGGGTGCTGCTATAGTGACCAGTGAGCTGAGATAAGGTGGGACTTTACCTAGCAAAGACTTAGATGACCTGGAGCCAGTGGGTTTGCCGATGAATATGAAGCGAGGGCCATCCAACAAGAGCGTAAGGTCGCAGTGGTGGGTAGTATATGGGGCTTTTTTTGACAAAACGGATGGCACTGTGATGGACTGCATCCAATTTGTTGAGTAGCGTGTTGGATGTTATTTTGTAAATTACATCGCCGAAGTCAAGGATCAGTAGGATAGTCAGTTTTACGAGGGTATGTTTGGCAGCATGAGTGAAGGATGCTTTGTTGCGAAATGGGAAGCCGATTCCAGATTTAATTTTGGATTGGAGATGCTTAATGTGAGTCTGGAAGGAGAGTTTACAATCTAACCAGACACCTAGGTATTTGTATTTGTCCACATTCTAAGTCAGAACCGTCCAGAGTAGTGATGCTGGTTGGGCAGGCAGCGATCGGTGAAAGAGCATGTTTTACTAGCATTTAATAACAGATGACGGCCACGGAAGGAGTGTTGTATGGCATTGAAGATCGTTTGGAGGTTAGTTAACACAGTGTCCAAAGAAGGGCCAGAAGTATACAGAATTGTGTCGTCTGCGTAGAGATAGATCAGAGAATCACCAGCAGCAAGAGTGACATCATTGATGTATACAGAGAAGAGTCGGCTTGAGAATTGAACCCTGTGGCACCCCCATAGAGACTTCCAGAGGTCCGGACAACAGGCCCTCCGATTTGACACACTGAACTCAATTTGAGAAGTAGTTGATGAAGCAGGCAAGGCAGTCATTTGAGAAACCAAGGCTGTTGAGTCTGTCGATAAGAATGTGGTGATTGACAGAGTCGAAAGCCTTGGCCAGCTCAATGAATACAGATGTACAGTATTGTCTCTTATCGATGGCGGTTATGATATCGTTTAGGACATTGAGCGTGGCTGACGTGCACCCATGACCAGCTCGGAAACCACATTGCATAGCGGAGAAGGTACGGTGGGATTTGAAATGGTCTGTGATCGGTTTGTTAACTTGGCTTTCAAAGTCCTTAGAAAGGCAGGGTAGGATGGATATAGGTCTGTAACAGTTTGGGTCTAGATTGTCTCCCCCTTTGAAGAGGGGGATGACTGCGGCAGTTTTCCAATCTTTGGGGATCTCAGATGACATGAGAGGTTGAACAGGCTAGGAATAGGGGTTGCAACAATTGTGGTGGATAATTTTAGAAAGAGAGGGTCCAGATTGTCTAGCCTGGCTGATTTGTAGGGGTTCAGATTTTGCAGCTCTTTCAGAACATTGGCCATCTGGAGTAGTGACACCTCTAGCCCTTTCTTGTGTTTTCTTCAGGGGTGTGCAGTTTAATTCAGGGCTTATTCAGTACACACCAAGTAAATATTGTATTTTGCAGTGTTTTCAAAAGGAATTGTTCAGTGTATTGGTATATCACTGATCTGTGAATAATAGACTATTCTCTTCACTGCTTAAAGGGAAATGTGTTACATTAATCAATGTCCAACCCTTGCCAACATAATAATTGCTAAGTAGAAGGCATCATTATACTACTATAATATAAAGAGTTAAGCCAATTTGTATTTATTTAACTATCAATCATCTCCCCAATCCCAGGCACAGTATAGATTCGCTACTCTTTACATCATGAAGGATTGTTGTAAACTAGTCTTTTCGAAGTGGAAGTCATGTATATATCACACAATCTGCGCAGCACTATGCTCAGGTAGACCCTCTACTAACAAGCACACAACATCTATGTCTTAGCAGCAGAAAAGAGCCAACCACGAAATAGCACATGACAACAACACCTTCATTATAATGTTTGACCAACCAAGTGCATCTATGCTTGAGTTGAACCCCTCCCCAATCCTGTCTTCTGTGACGTCATATCAGCTGCAGGCCGACGCAGGGCTGGGTTTCCATTTTTCGCAGCGAGTGAGTTTCGGGGAACAAGAATATGGAGCCGGAGATGGAGGACAAAACGTTGGAGCAGATGGTGAGTTTTGAAACGGATTATTCGCTGCCTCATATTGATGTGAACGTGTGTCGGTGGACGTAATATGGTAGTATCTCCCGAGAGCGGTTTCGATCGAAAGGATTTGTAACTGACCGGAGGGTCGAGATGACAGACAAAATAGATGCTAACTAGCGTTAGCTAGTAGTTACCTAGGCTAGCGAGCAGAGGTAGGGCCCAATGTCCGTGATCTAACATTAACCAGTGGCTTATGATTCATTATTCTAGTTAACAGCATGATGTTTTGTGGAATGACTGGGAAACGAGTGATTATCATCCGAACGGTAATTTAAAGGTCGACATGACGATTGATTCGGCAAGTAATAGTAGAGGGCCGTGAAGTGGCCCCGTCAGATGCTAACTAGTTACAGTTAACCAGTTTAACTCGTTATGTAGGAAAGTAAACTAGGCGATTGGATCTGACTGAGTCTCCGCTGCACCGTGTGTCTGGCTCAAGCAAGTTAACGTTAACCACTGCACAAGTTATCAGATCAAACCTAAAGTTAGGGTTCAGATTAATGTACCTTTTATTGAGCACATAACTAACGATTTTTCTTAGGTAAGGTAAGATAGCTAGGTAAGATAGCTACCCAGATAGAAATGTATTCCTTGCTAGCGTTAGCTAAAACAGACACTCCCCACCCGAGCACTGGAGTTCAGTATCAATAAGTGGCATTTTAATAAAGCTGCGCAGAAGGAAGTAACGTTGGTTAACTACCAGTAAAGCGAATGTCAGTTAACTAAGTCACTACTACGTTATGTTGAAGCAGACGGACTGCGTTAAAGCTATTTTACGAGTAGGTAGGTAGCAAGTCCGTATGACAATCTCATCAGGCAACAATTAGCAAGGCGAACTGGATTCGTTATTCAGAATGATACAAAGGGTTGTTTGCATCGTGGATGTTGCTTGTGGGACAACTTCCGCCGCCATACCAGCCGACGACGTGGTATGTCCCGCAACCCAGAAAATTCATAACCTTAATCTTCCTCGGGGAAAAAAGCGTCTACACTATTTTTTTTCTCCATACTACTATTTGGTTTGCAACAGTTGGGTTTGTCTCAACCTACCTGTTTTACCTCTACGACCTGTACAGCAATGTACAACAATGTATCATTTGACAAACGTGTTCTCTCCCACTGCAGTAGGCAAGCTAGCCCAAGAATGAAGGTGAAACTAATAATATAATAATAATATATGCCATTTAGCAGACGCTTTTATCCAAAGCGACTTACAGTCATGTGTGCATACATTCTACGTATGGGTGGTCCCGGGGATCGAACCCACTACCCTGGCGTTACAAGCGCCATGCCTAATAATTCGAAGGGCCTGGACACCAGTATCTAGATACTATTTAGTATAGCGATACTATTTCAGAATTTTTGAAATAAATCATTTTATCAAAACCATTAACTTGTACAACCAGTCCTATATATTTTTTTAAATAGAATTATATGTCAATCCGAATAAATCTACAATAAATACAGGCAAAAACAAATTCAATATGGTCTCCTTCTCCACTCCACAGAAATGACATTTACAGCCAATATTCAGCTTGAATCTTTATAAAACATGTTTCACAGGATAAATTCTATGTATCGTTTTAAATGAAACTTCCCTTACCTTGTTACTGATACATATTTGTTAGCAATTTTCCATGCTTTCCCTAATTGTATATCACCATAGATATTTAACCAAAATAACCTTGCTGAGGGATTTGTAGTATCACAACAAAACAATATTCCTAATCTGTTTATTACTACATTTATCTTTGATGTTAATATTGCCAATTAATTTATTTTTATGTACATCTGTTACATCAACCACAGGAATAAATAAAAAATATATACAACCCCCCCATTGGAATCGCATCTCAAAAAATTGCATATTCTTTCGGGGTTTTTGGGAATTTTAAACTTATCATGAAATTCCCCATATGAGAGTGGATTTCCATCCTCATTCAGTAACTTACCAACCAAAATAATTTTATTCTCAAAGCAGTTATGAAAAAACATACTTACTTTTAAATCATATATCTCTGTTGTTTCATAGAAAGTATCTGTGAGGGGAAAATTGTGTTTATACGCTAACATCCAAGCTACAATTGCCTGCTTATGAAATTTGGCCAATTTTACTGGGATTTTATCAACATCAAAATGACATTGAAGCAAAATGTCTAAACCACCAACAGAGTCAAATAAATACTTAGGGAAGACATTCCAAATACTGTTCTGGTTCTTAATATACTTCAGAATCCAGTTTATTTTAAAAATATTATTTAGAGTATTGAAATCTAAAACCTCAAGACCTTGTTCTTTGGTATTAGTGAGAATATCTTTCTATAGATGGTGAGGCTTGTTCCTCCAAATAAAATTATAAAGAATCTTATCTAAGTTCTTTATAATTTTAGGGGATAATTCAAGCGATAATGAGACAACCCGATCTGGATAACCCTTCAGCTTTGGACAATAAAACCCGACCGTATAATGAAATATCTCTCAGCAACCAGAGGTTAAATTTCTTTGGTTTTTTCAATGGGGTTAAAGTTTAATTCACTCCTTTGTTTTTCATCCTTGCATGTAACAATTCCAAGATAAGTAACCTTATCTTTAAATGAGATACCATATACTTCTGGAAAAAAACAATCCTTGAGTGGAAATAAGACTGGCTTATTGATATACATTTTCAAACCCGAAATTAAGGAAAGGTCTTCAATACAGGAAACTGCTTCAGAAACCTCATTCCTGTCTCAAAAAATATGGTGGTATCATCAGCCAGTTTATATAGTTTAAATTCATTGCCAAGTGCTGAAACACCTTGAAAATTCCCTTTCCTGATATGAAGAGCCATAATATGAGTAACCAATATAAATTGACTAACTGGGCAGCCCTGCCTAATGCCACGCCCAATATTAAATATTTTGGATGTCCCGTGAGCTAATTTTACAGAGCTAGTACAACCATGATATAAAGTTTGGACTGCTTTAAAAAAAAGTCACCAAACCCCCAAAAAACGTATTGCTTTGAACATAAACTCATGTTCTACAGTGTAAAAAGCTTTATAAAAATCAACAACCATAAGAAAACTATCATCAAGGATGAGGTCATTATAGTCAATCATATCTAAGATCAACCTGATGTTATTACTAATGTGTCGACCATGCATAAAACCTGATTGTTCTTCATAAATTATGATGCAAGTCTTGTTTCAACCTCTTAGAAAATACAAGGGCAAATAATTTCCCATTATTTCAACTGGCTAATGGGTCTCCAGTTGTCGATATAAAGACTATCCTTATTAGTTTTCGGAATCAAAAGTAATTACACCTTGCTTTAAGGAAGCTGGTAACTCCCCTTTTCCTATTGATTCTTGGAACATAGCAAGAATGAAAGGGATCAATTTATCATTGAAAGCTTTCTAAAACTTGCTAATTAAACCATTTCCAGGGGACCTATTTTCATTAAGGCTTTTAATGCAGTCTCAACTCAATTTCAGCTAACTTGTCACAAAAATCCCTGAAATCTTTAGCATATCTTAGCATATCTGTATTGGAAGTTGACTGGGCTGATGTATCCAGATTCTGATAAAACTGGGCAACATGCTGAGAGATTTGTTTAGGATTTTCATTGGGAGTATTATTGATCATTAATTTACATATGGAAGTGTTTTTGCCTGCCCTTTTTTTCTAAATTAATTAAATATTTTGGATTTTTCTCTCCCTCTTCCATCCAATTCTGTCTGTTTTACAAACGCTCCCCGGGCCTTTTCCTCGTAGATACAGTCTAACTGCATTTGCAATGATGATAGCTCCAGTAATTCCTGATGAGTGAGTTCAGTTTTTTTGTTGTATAATCCATTATTTTCTTTGTCATATTCTCTCTCTCTTGGCACAATCAATTTCTTTCCCCATTAAAATAGCCGAAAGCCTTATCAAATTTCATTAGCCCACAGTAAATTCTAAACCTATTCATAACACAGGCACAATTCCAGTATTTATCAGGAATTCCTGCTACGTCCTTCTTAAATACTTAATTCTCTAGTAACGTCTTATTAATTTTCCAGTAACCTTTAATAACTTTTTCTGTTTACAAACCATGCATATTTGTCTTTATTGAGATCCCTTTGTGGTCTGTTAAAGTTGATGGTTCAATTGAGTCTGCATCAACTTTGTCAGCCATATCTTCAGATATCAGCCAGAAATCAATACAGAATTGTATAGATACATCTTTGGTACTCCATGTAAACATCATCTTATCTGGGTTCTTATATCTAGAACACCTAACCGTAGACATATATTCCTTATCTCACAAACAGAATTGCTATCCTTATAATCATCTATCTAAATAATCATGTTATACTGTATTAAAGTCTCCACCCCTTTTACTTTGGCCAATGAAAATGTATACATAATTGTACTTATTTTCCTCTCAATGTCTATAAATAAAATAGTTACTTGACTTGTTATTGGTAGCATAAATATTTACAACAATTAATTGATTGTGGTTGACATCGACCAATAATATAATCCATCTCGCTGTATTATCTGCTTCATGACTCAATATATGACCCTTAAAGTTGCCTTTTAAAATGGCGACACCTGCAGACGGTTTAGTACCAAATATCATTCCCCCATTGACACTTCCAAAACACAGTATCTGTGGATCAGACATGAGTTTCTTGAATGAAATAAGTCGGCACTTTTACCCTTACAATACAAAAATAAAGATTTCCTTTTCAAAATATTACGGATTCCCCTGGCATTAATAGAAAAATCAAATGAACATTTACTATTACAGTGACTATATGAAGAATATTAAACTTGTGTAGGTTCTAATGAAGTGGGTTCTCACAAAGACAAGTTCTTACTAGTTGCAAATAAAAACAGTCCTTTGCACCACGCAAGTGGTTGACCTAAATTTTATATATATACACATACATACAGTTGAAGTTGGAAGTTTACATACACCTTAGCCAAATACATTTAAACTCAGTTTTTCACAATTCCTGACATTTAATCCTAATAAAATGTTCCTGTCTTAGGTCAGTTAGGATCACTACTTTATTTTAAGAATGTCAAATGTCAGAATAATAGTGATTTATTTCAGCTTTTATTTCTTTCGTCACATTCCCAGTGGGTCAGAAGTGTGCGTACACTAAATTAGTATTTGATATAATTGCCTTTTAAATTGTTTAACTTGGGTCAAATATTTCAGGTAGCCTTCCACAAGCTTCCCACACTATGTTGGGTGAATTTTGGCCGCCTTGCACGCACTCACTTTTTCAATTCTGCCCACAAATTTTATGGGATAGAGGTCAGGGCTTTGTGATGGCCACTCCAAAACCTTGACTGTGTTGTCCTTAAGCCATTTTGCCACGACTTTGGAAGTATGCTTGGGTTCATTGTCCTTTTCCAAGGCCCATTTGCGACCAAGCTTTAACTTCCTGACTGATGTTTTGAGATCTTGCTTCAATATATCCATATAATTTTCCTACCTCACGATGCCATCTATTCTGTGAAGTGCACCAGTCCGCCCTGCAGCAAAGCACCCCCACAACATGATGCCGCCACCCCCGTGCTTCACGGTTGGGATGATGTTCTTTGGCTTGCAAGCCTCTCCCCTTTTCCTCCAAAAATAACGATGGTCATAATGGCCAAACAGTTCTATTTTTGTTTCATCAGAAGAAAAGTACAATCTTTGTCTCCATGTGCAGTTGCAAACCGTAGTCTGTCTTTTTTATTGCGGTTTTGGAGCAGTGGCTTCTTCCTTGCTGAGCTGCCTCAGGTTACGTCGATATAGGACTCGTTTTACTGTGGATATAGATGCTTTTGTGCCTGTTTCCTCCAGCATCTTCACAAGGTCCTCTGCTGCTGTTCTGAGATTGATTTGCACTTTTCACACAAAAGTACGTTCATCATTTGGAGACCGAACGCGTCTCCTTCCCGAACGGTACTGAACGATATGACTGCTGCGTTGTCTCATGGTGTTTATACTTGCATACTATTGTTTGTACAGATGAACCTTGAGGTGTTTGGAAATTGCTCCCACGGATGAACCTGATTTGTGGAGGTCTACAATTTTTTTTCTGAGGTCTTGGCTGATATCTTTTGATTTTCTCATGATGTTAAGGAAAGAAGCACTGAGTCTCCTAACCGACTTGCCAAAACTACAGTTTGTTAACAAGTAAATTGTGGAGTGGTTGAAAAACAAGTTATAATGACTCTAACCTGAGTGTATGTAAACTTCCGATTTCAACTGTATATATACATATGTCCATACAATTGCAAATAACATTGTGCCATTGATTGGTAAAATGAATAGCCATCAAGCTAACATTCAAATCAAATTTTTATTTGTCACATACACATGGTTAGCAGATGTTAATGCGAGTGTAGCGAAATGCTTGTGTCAGTGTGCATTTCCCTGCCATTTAAAAACACTTGGCTCACACGAACAATGCTCTTCCTCAAGAAATATCAAGTTTTATGAGATGCAAATAATACTCACTCCTGCACAACTCAAAGTAAGAACTTTTCCCCTCCTTCCTTGTTCTCTCAATCATCGGCCACAGACGATTCCGAGCTTCTTTGTCAAATGCTGTCAGATCCTCCTTGAACCTCACCTTGTTGTTCTTTAAATAGTCATTTTTCTTTGCACTTTTCCATGTCGGATCCCTCTCTGTCCTGGAGATGAATCTCATGATCACTGATCGTGGTGGCTGGTTGTTTTCCCCATCTCTCAGCCTATCCAGGCGGTGCACTACACCCAGAGAACCTGCAACAATGTTTCGCCCCCTCCTCCAGGACTATTGCCCAGCAAATGTCCTTCACTCTTGCTTTGATATTCTTGTCAGAGTTTTCTGCTATTCCATAATTCTGAGATTCCATCTCCGACCCTACCGGTCCTCCCCGTTTACCTTTGACTCCATTTCAGTGAGTTTCTTCTTCAGGTTTGCAACCTGAATTTTCAATGTTGCGTTTTGCTGCTTCAGAGTTTTTACTTCCTCAGCATTGAAATCAATCGCTTTCTTCAGGTTAACGATGCTGATAGTCTTATTTTTCACCAAATCCATGATGTCATCTGCGCTCTTTGATTTTTGCCCTGAGGATGCGGACGATGTTTTCCTGTAGCTGGCTCAGTGATGGTTCACTTCTCAGCTTCTTTGGAAGTTGCTCCTTGGTTGGGGTATTTGGGTATGAATCACATTCACCCCCTTTTTTACACTGCAAGCATATGAGGGAGTTTTAGCAATGCCTCTTTTCTCCTTGAAGTTTCAACATCTATCCCAGCAACAGTTTGGTCATGTCCTGATTCCATGATTCTAGCTATGAAGATGTTAGTGAGCTAACTTAACTAAACATGCTGAAACTTTTCGATAGCTAGCTTGTTTGTTGGAAATCGTCAAAAATAATTCAATGGTTTGATTAATTACAAAATTATTCATGGCTAGACAAAGAATTGCAACTGAGAGAAGCCTAAAATTGTTCCTCGGATAGAAATGTTACACCCTCTCATGCTACACCCTCCCATCTTGAGCCCCCTCAAGGAATGATTTTTAAATGGAGTGCCTTTGCCCAGAAATTCATCACTCGTTCACCCCGCGATAATTGTGTTTTCAACCACTGGTAGCTTGTGGGTGCTTTCTATGCGCTGCAGTCAATTATGATTGCATGTCTACTTATTTACTATGTTATTAATATACTCCTAATGTGTGATGGCTAACTAACGTTCGTCTGCCTAGCTGGACCTTCTGAAGAAGGAAAATGTTTTATTTCTACAATTTCCGAAAGCTAACCAAACATTACTTTTACGAGACGTATTTGTGCATTAGTAGCACAATTTAGAACCTTTTTTACGTTAGCTTTTACTTACACTTGTATGTTGACTTCTCCGTTGATGTTGTTTTATATTTTTTAGCAAATGTTGTTGTGAATTGAATTATGGGCAGTTTCAGGCCCCGGAGTGAACATAATTGTAAACTCGCAAACTCTACTAAAAACGAGGGCTAAGGGGCTTACGTTGCAAACCTCCCTTGCTTGGCAAATCATTTGGACCGCCCTACAAGATGGCGATGGGGATTCCCCAAGGGCATAAGGCAAGGGTAAGTGGACGAGGTTGAGTCTTTTATGAGTTTGAACCACTGCCCCAGTCATGTGTTTTTTCTCTCTCCGAACTATAGCACAAAATTATATGACATAAAGCAGGAGTTTGGTTGCTTCGTGTTTACATTCTAGCCATGGAATATATTGCATTACTGCCATCCCCACCTACCACTAAGAAACCATAAACACTCAGAATTCCATTTGATTAATTAACCAGCACAGTGCATCCTGTGTAGGCCTATTCGATATGATTAGAATGACTTAGAATTAATGACCTGGTGAAAATATGAGAAAATAACTAAGGACCAGCCAGCTTGGGTCGCAACTTCAGAATCCAAAATGGAGCGGATACGGGCCTGGAGGCAAGGGAAATAATGTGTTAGAGCTCACTTAATAGTTATTGGCCGCCCCTAACATGGAGATCGGAAAGTGATGGAGTACCATTGTAGCTGGCAACGGTATGAGTGGGACGTTCCATTCTCCGCCAAAGAAGAGGCAAGTGCTGGCTGTCATCAACCTGGCTCTACCATGGATAGTTCTTCCAGTTTTGTGCCATCAATGGAAATGTCACTAACCTCACCAACTAGCTTGGTTAGTTCTGACTCTCTAACAGTAGTTGTTGCCTATGTTGGCCTATTGGAAATGTATTCAATCATTATATATTTAAGTTCTTGTCTCATCATTGAATCTCTGCTAGCTTGCGACATGTCAATGATTTGTTTAGCATAGCAATGTTGAATGAATACAATTTAGAATTGGATCAAAACATGAGGAAATAACTAACAAGCAGCCTGCTTGGTTAGCAGCTTCAGAATGCAAAAACAAATTTTACCTTCCCTTCTCTCTTGGTGGGCAAGAAATATGCCGCCAACTGGAGAAGACAGATTTTGTGCCCAGTTATCTCTCACTTCACCTCTTCCTCTCTGTAACAGCTAGCTAGTTTATTTTAGGCCTGCTATGTTAGGTTAGCTAGGCATTAATATTAGCTAGCTACCTAATCAAATCAAATGTATTTATATAGCCCTTCGTACATCAGCTGATATCTCAAAGTGCTGTACAGAAACCCAGCCTAAAACCCCGAACAGCAAGCAATGCAGGTGTAGAAGCACGGTGGCTAGGAAAAACTCCCTAGAAAGGCCAAAACCTAGGAAGAAACCTGTACCTGTAGATTATATTTTTGATTTAGCCATCCATAGATTGCTGTCATCCACATATCTTATAATATAGCTAGCTACTGACAGTGGTTATGCACCTCCATCGGTGCATTTGTTCCAGCCAGTGTTCTCTGTTTTGTTACCTTAAAAAATCTTTGTCCATGTCGATCATCCCTGTTTCCACACAATATGTCACTGGCACTATCTTACAAAGTGACATTAGCTGCCTAGCCCTGTGCTTTTCTATTGGACAGAGCATGCCAGTCTAAGCTTGTGACATATGTTAGGCTAATGTCATATGACACTCACTTAAAGTTGCAATATGTAACTTTTTGGGGCGACCTGACCAAATTCACATAGAAATGTGTTATAGAGCTGTCATTCTCATTGAAAGCAAATCTAAGTGGTATATCTGTTCTATGTACACTATTTCTATGCTTTGCGTTTTAAGTTTCATTTTTGCATCTTACTTTTGGTTTTGTACAAAGCTTCAAACACCTGAAAATACATTTTCTGTAACCAAAAATATTGTATTTCACAATGGTTTCGATGGTACATTGATACTTTACGCTATACTTGCTTGTTTTGTCACAAACTGAAATTAGGCTAACTATTTGAATTTTAGCAACCAGGAAATGGTGGAGCAAATTATTATGATTTGTATTTTTTGTGGATACAGGCAGGAGTAATGTATGCAACATCAACTGCATGTGTTTTGGCAACACGCACATACTGGGAGGTTCAGTTGTAAGTAATATAATAATAATAATAATAATAATATATGCCATTTAGCAGACGCTTTTATCCAAAGCGACTTACAGTCATGTGTTCATACATTCTACGTATGGGTGGTCCCGGGGATCGAACCCACTACCCTGGCGTTACAAGCGCCATGCTCTACCAACTGAGCTACAGACAAACACCCTCACGCTTCTAGGAGGACAGTAAGGCTGATAACATTTAGACACAGCCAGGACACACACACTATTTCTATGCTTTGCGTTTTAAGTTTCATTTTTGCATCTTACTTTTGGTTTTGTACAAAGCTTCAAACACCTGAAAATACATTTTCTGTAACCAAAAATATTGTATTTCACAATGGTTTCGATGGTACATTGATACTTTACGCTATACTTGCTTGTTTTGTCACAAACTGAAATTAGGCTAACTATTTGAATTTTAGCAACCAGGAAATGGTGGAGCAAATTATTATGATTTGTATTTTTTGTGGATACAGGCAGGAGTAATGTATGCAACATCAACTGCATGTGTTTTGGCAACACGCACATACTGGGAGGTTCAGTTGTAAATCATTTGTCGCTCCAGACAAACACCCTCACGCTTCTAGGAGGACAGTAAGGCTGATAACATTTAGACACAGCCAGGACACACACACTCATAAAAATGGGGTGGCAATGAAACCCGTCAGGATACAAATGTTGCCATCCATAGCATTTCCCTGTTCTCCATATATTTTAAATGCTGTTAGTATCAGTCCATCTAGTGTTATTAGGCTAAATCATAAATTACCTTGCACAGCCAACCTGACAAGGTCTGATTTCATGTCAATCTTTTGAACACAGGTTTCAGATTGACATGGCTCTACAGGTCTGGAAACGGCGCAGCTGTTAGATCAGCCATGGATTCTTCCCTCCCCTCGTATTCAAAAAGCATCCGCTAACATAAATTGAATCCAGCTCCCGACGCTCAAGGAGTTAGTTTACTTTGACTGACAGCTTCTTCAGATGAGAAATTATGGCAAGCCTCTTAGCCTGGCATTGTAATTTGGTCCCCATAGTAAATAGGATTTTGTACAGTTTGGACCAGAAGGTTTGGGCTGGCTGTTAATGAATAGTATGTGTCTCTTGATGTACTAATGGCCTGTGTCGCCCCCCCCCAGAACTCCACTTTCATGGACTCCCAGACAGATGAACGATCAAAGAAAACTACAGTGTTCAAGGTTAGCAAACTGTCCACGGCCAGACAGTCATTCACTGAAGTGTAATGGAAGCTTATTATCCTAGTCCACCTCAGAGCACATACACTAATGGTTTATCTACACGTTTTTGTCTTCATACTTCTCTTAAAAGTGTGCTATCAATCTTGACAATCTAGCCATTGTTTACAGTGCTCAGTGAAACAGTGAGTATACTAATGCTAGACTACAGTGTAGCCTTTAAGTCAGAAAAACACTTCTCGTAGCACAATGTCTTCTTAGCCACCGATTTGAAAAGGAAATCCACATGTACCAAAACCATACTCAACAGATAAAGCCAGTTTCCTACACACAGATTAAGGCAAGATTTGGACTTAAAAATGCACAATAAGATTGTCAAGGAATCCGGCCCATGGAGTTCTGTACACTGTTTAGCAGGATTAAGGCCCAAAGCCCATCCCTCATTTGACAAGAGAGCCATGTAGACTGAAGCTCTGGTTTTTAACCTATTCTCCTCTGTGTTCAGACGATCACGAACGGTCTGATGACTGGCTCAAGGAAGCGACCGTCGGAAGGGAACTATGAGAAGGAGAAGGAAGTGTGCATCCAGCTGTTTGACCAGTGGTCTGAGGCTGACCAGGTGGAGTTTGTGGAACACCTGATCTCACGCATGTGCCACTACCAACACGGCCACATCAACTCCTACCTCAAACCCATGCTCCAAAGGGACTTCATCACTGCACTGCCAGGTATTGTACACACTTGCTCTTGAGAACCCATGATGCCTTATGGGACCATGTGAACTACAATTCCGACGCTCTGTTTTAACGTTTAGAAATGTCAGTCATTGCTTTCCATACGTTTTTCGAAACCTATGGAACTTATCTTTCATACATTTACTGTAGCAGGTTTGCACAGATCCATATGGCTGTGTGTACCTCCAGCTGACGAACTACACTTCTCCAGTTACGCTTACACATAGGTGTTCATGTACGCTAGATAGCTAATTAGCACAGGTGGTGCTAATTAGCCTCTTGGCCTCTGTCTTCCTTAAACAAGCGATAAAACATGGCGATATGGCCGTGTTGGAACCCTATAAAGGTGTTTGTAGTAATTAGGGCTGACCCCCAATTAGTTGACTGGTCGATTGTTTGGTCGTTAGGCTGTTAGTCGACCAAGATTTGTTTTAGTCGGAGTAATATATTTATATTTAATAATGCACGAGGAGGTGTGGTATATGGCCAATATACCACGGCTAAGGGCTGTTCTTTTGCACGATGCAACGCGGAGTGCCTGCATACAGCCTTTAGCTGTGGTATATTGGCCATATACCACACACCCCCGAGGTGCCTTATTGATATAATAAACTGGTTAATTGGAGCAGTAAAAAAATCTATGTTTTGTCATACCCTTGGTATACGGTCTGATATACCACGGCTGTCAGCCAATCAGCATTCAGGGCTCAAACCCAGTTTATAAATAAATATAAATCGCGCACACTACCGGTCAAACGTTTTAGAACACCTATTCAGTCAAGGTTTTTCTTTATTTGTGCTATTTTCTACATTGTAGACAAATGGTGAAGATATCTCAACTTTGAAATAACACATATGGAGTCATGTAGTAACCAAAAAAGTTTTAAACAAATCTAAATATATTTGAGATTCTTCAAAGTAGCACCCTTTGCCTTGACAGTTTTGCACACTCTTGGCATTCTCTCAACCAGCTTTAGCTGGAATGCTTTTCCAACAGTCTTGAAGGAGTTCCCACAAATGTTGAGTACTTGTTGGCTGCTTTTCCTTCAATCTGTGGTCTGACTCATTCCAAACCATCTCAATTGGGTTGTCAGGGGATTGTGGAGGCCAGGTCATCTGATGCAGCACTCCATCACTCTCCTTGGTAAAATAGCCATGACACAGCCTGGAGGTGTGATGGGTCATTGTCCTGTTAAATAACAAATTATAGTCCCACTAAGCCCAAACCAGATGTGATGGCATATCGCTGCAGAATGCTGTGGTAGCTATGCTGGTTAAGTGTGCCTTGATTTCAAAATAAGCCACTGACGGTGTCACCAGCAAAGCACCCCCACATCATAACACCTCCTACACATGCAAATACACATGCAGAGATCATCTGTTCACTCACACCACGTCTTACAAAGACACGGCGGTTGGAACGAAAAATCTCAAATTTGGACTCTTATACCAAAGGATACATTTCCACCGTGCTGATGTCCATTGCTCATGTTTCTTGGCCCAAGCAAGTCCTTCATATTGGTGTCCTTTAGTAGTGGTTTCTTTGCAGCAATTTGACCATGGATGCCTGATTCCTCTGAACAGTTGATGTTGAGATGAGTTTGTTACTTGAACTCTGAAGCATTTTTATTTGGGCTGCAATTTGAGGCAGTTAACTCTAATTGACTAATCCTTTGTTGCAGAGGTAACTCTGGGTCTTCCTTTCCTATGATGTTGATGTTGAGGTGTGTCTGTTACTTGAACTCTGTGAAGCATTCATTTGGCCTGCAATTTCTGAGATTGGTAACTAATTAACTTATCCTGCAAAGAGGTAACTCTGGGTCTTCCGTTACTGTGGCGGTCCTCATGAGAGCCAGTTTCATCATAGCGCTTGATGGTTTTTGCAACTACACTTGAAGAAACTTTCAAAGTTCTTGAAATGTTCCGTATTGACTGATCTTCATGTCTTAAAGTAATAATGGACTGCCGTTTCTCTTTGCTTATTTTATCTGTTCTTGCCAAAATACTTGGTCTTTTACCAAATAGGGCTATCTTCTGTATACCACCACTACCTCTGTATATCACCACTACCTTGTCACAACAACACAACTGATTGGCTCAAACACATTCTTAAGGATGACGCAGAATATAGTCCCACTGCAGGAACATCAATCAGCGGAAATTTCAGAGCGCCACCTATAGTTTCCGTTAACTCAAACTTTCATTAAAACACACATTCAATGTATTGAATTAAAGCTGCACTCGTTGTGAATCTAGGCACCAAGTCAGATTTGTAAAATGCTTTTCGGCGAAGGCATGATAAGCTATTATCTGATAGCATGCACCCCCCAAAATACCAGGAAGTCACAAACAACAGATTTTGCGGTAGCCGGCGCTACACAAAACGCAGAAATAAAATATAAAACATTCATTACCTTTAACAAGATTCTTTGTTAGCACTCATATGTCCCATAAACATCACAATTAGGTCTTTTTTTTCGATTAAAATCAGTCCATATATACCCAAAATGTCCCTTTATGAACACCGTGAAATCCATGGGAAAATGCATGTTTCCCAACGCAATGTAATTTTTAAAAATTCATAAAGTTTCCTATAAACTTTGACAACACTTCAACCTACTTCTGTAATCCAAGTTTAGGTATTAGTAAACGTTAATAAATGATCAAATTGATCATGGAGCGATCTGTATTCAATAGCTGTATGTTTTGAAAATGAAGTCCATTTTGAGAACGACAGGTTTCCTGGGAGCGCAGTTCAAAAAATGGCGTCCTCGTCAGTGATCTAACCAAGGATAAAGGGACCCGGAAAACAGTACACTGGCGACATCGTGTGGAATCTGTAGGAATTGCAAACACGGTTCCAACATTTACGACATGCTTTAAACAATACGTAAACTGGCGGATTGATTTTTTTCTCAGTCAAAAAAGTAACCAGGTAGGTTTTCTGGTGATTTTGACCACGGAACTCGTTCTGTTATAGTCACAGACACCATTGAAATAGTTCTAGAATTTTCAGTGTTTTCTATGCACACATACTAATCATATGCATATACTATATTCCTGGCATGAGTAGCAGGGTGTTGAAATGTTGCGCGATTTCTTACAAAAAGCTGCGGAAATTCGCATCATCCTTATGAGGTTTTAAGAAGGAAAGAAATTCCACAAATTTACAAATTTACACCTGTTAATTGAAAAGCACTCCAGGTGACGACCTCATGAAGCTGGTTGAGAGAATGCCAAGACTGTGCAATGCTGTCATCTAGGCAAAGGGTGGCTATTTGAAGAATCTAAAATATAAAATATAATTGGATGTAGTAACTAAAGAAAGTGTAAAACACATGATTTCATATGTGATATTTCATTTTTTTTTTTAAATATCTTTGTTGTACAATGTAGAAAATAGCAAACCTGACTGGTTTTGTGTTTTATATATTTTTTGGACTCATCTCAGTGAACTAATCCATTGCGGAGGTCTAGACATAAAGCAAATTTATTCTTGATTCGAAAATGTAGTCCGAGGCTCCATATGGAGGGTGTGATGCAATTGCTGAGGCATGCGGAGGCCAAATCGAGCTCTGTACCGCATCGCCATGCGCCTCCCAAATTTTGTGTCAATGTGGCTCTAGCTCCACATTGATATGATTGGTAGGTGGGGGTGGTTCATCTTGTATTTAACACGCAGTCACTTCCTTGACAACAGCTCTGCACTGCTCTGCGAAGCCAAGAAGTATGAATGCCCTGAAGTCTGCTGAGACCATATCACCAAAAATAGGCTTCTTATCAGTTCTTGACTTGGACTGAAATAGGTTCCGGTACTCCTTTTGGGTGCAGGAGCTCCACAATACTTTTGAGCTAATATTCTTGAAGAGGAACAGGAGCTCACAGTAGAACATTTGAGGTTCCAGTACTCCGCTTCGGTGAGCTCCTGTCCAAGTCGAGCACTGCTTCTTATCCCATGCGCAAATACCCTACAGCCGTGTCTGTCCCGAGCTGACTGGTGCAGGGAACTTTGAGGGCCCAGAATATTTTATACAATGTTGCAAGCTTTGGGCCTGAACTTAGTTGATACAATGTTTCAAGTTTGGGTAGACATGGCCTGTCTGCAACAATGTGATTTTATAGGATATTTTATTTTTATCTGGATATTTTCTACCTGCAGGCTGCAATCTTTTTATTTGTTGGCTTTATGTAGGCTATTTTTACATAGTTGGCAGTATAAGTAACTTTTTAGATTTTATAGTTTATTTGGATAGAATATTGATAAACCACATTTTGCGATATGAAGACGTTATTATAAATGTAAATCTTTCATGAAAATGTGCATAATGAAAACCATAACTGTCACGCAGATCGGTAGAATTTGTAAGACAAATTGGCATTCCACATGACAGTTTGCTGCACTACTGGCAACTTCAGGAGAGTAATGGCAGAATCTGTGAAAGCCAGCAGGAGAGGGAGGAGAATAGTTTGGTTAAGTTTTAAAAAATAACCAGAAAAATTGTTTTTATTTTTTTATCTAGATCTCTGGTGCCCTCCTTGAGGTATCAAACCATAAGCTGAGAGCACCAGACAAACTCGGTGCATCTAGTTGATTTTCTTAAAACACATATATATATATATATATATATATATATATATATATATATATATGGAAAAATACGCATTTAAATTTATTTTTTTAAAGTCTGGGACAGCCCTAGTAGTAATTTAACCGTTTGTTTTTAGAACATTTATTTCTTGCTGATATGAAAGATGCATTCCTTATGTTTCCAAAACATTATCGTGCGTGTTAACGTTCAGACTCTTAACAAAAAAACTGCTAGAAGATACCTTCGTGAATACATGTAGTTGGCGTCTGTCTATGAATGGGCTTGGGACACACTGCAGTTGTGATATTGCGTTGTTAGCATTACCATACTATAGCTAGGGCTGTTAAACAATTCAAATACTTGAGTTAATCCCATGATTTTCTGTAGTCAACTACAATTAAATCAAATGTCAGCCCAATTTGGACATTTTCACATAGGGGTGTACTCACTTTTGTTGCCAGCGGTTTAGACATTAATCGCTGTGTGTTGAGTTATTTTGAAGGGACAACAAATTTACACAGTTATACAAGCTGTACAGTCACTACTAGCAAAGTGTCATTTCTTCAGTGTTGTCACATGAAAAGATATACTCAAATATTTACAAAATGTGAGGGGTGTACTCAATTTTGTGATATACTGTAGCTTGCTAACATTAGCATAACTAACTAGTTAGTTCTGTGCAAAGGAAAATGTTCCTGTTATCTAAAATGCTTGTGAATGTGTTTTTTATGGTTGAACTTTCTGTAGGTTTTCCTTCAAATGTGTTATTCAAAGCTGCGCACATAGTGGATGTTTTAGCACCACAAGAGACTGTAGCTACTGCCAACGAAGAGGACAGAGGGCATTGTGTGGAAACAGACATTTGGGTGAAAAAATGGAGATTGGATTAAAAGTAAAAAAATAATAATAATAATAATAATCACTCTGTAAAGACTTTCAACAGCTAATTGTATTTAACGCCCCAAATTAATGCACATACACATAATATATCACCTAACCACCACTGCATGCTCCAAGGGAAACCGCTTTACAGACTCAGTTCATCCAAACATTCGCAATACACACGTACTTCTAATCATTGTTAAACTGTGTTGCACTGTCTCTCCTTGTGGTTATAGCTCAGGGTCTGGACCACATAGCGGAGAACATCCTGTCGTTCTTGGATGCGCGTTCTCTCTGCTCGGCAGAGCTGGTGTGTAAGGAGTGGCAGAGGGTCATCTCAGAGGGCATGCTGTGGAAGAAACTCATAGAGCGTATGGTCCGTACAGACCCTCTCTGGAAAGGCTTGTCAGAGAGGCACCAGTGGTGAGTACGGACTGGGACCACTGGCTGGGTCACCATGGATCACTATCTTTCCATTTGTTTTCAAGAACCTACATGTTAGCCTGTTTCCAAAACTGTATCCAAGTGTCCTCACCTTAGAAAAAGACAATTGATGTTGTTAAGATTAATATATTTGTGCATAAAAAATTAAAAACACACATTCACTATGATTCTTTTTTTCTCTCTCCTAGGGAGAAGTACCTGTTCAAAAATCGAACCACAGAAGTCCCACCAAACTCCTACTACCGCTCCCTTTACCCCAAAATCATCCAGGACATAGAGGTGCTGTTCCCCTTGTCCTCTCTCATTAACCTTACTCTCACTGATCTTTCCTGTGTTTCCCATTCACTGACCTGGCTCAACGCCCCTCTCCCTCATGCAGACGATCGAGGCTAACTGGAGGTGTGGTCGGCACAATCTGCAGCGGATCCAGTGTCGTTCAGAGAACAGTAAGGGGGTTTACTGTCTGCAGTATGACGACGACAAGATCATCAGCGGCCTCCGAGACAACTCCATTAAGGTTGGTGTTCCTGTTTTATTCTTGACTGAAGGGGGGGAATATTCTAATGCCTACTGGGTATTTTGAATACAAGATCCAAATTTTGAACACTGTGCCTTACAAAGTGTCATTGCAACGTGTAGTTAATTTTTTTTATAGATCATATTTTGAGATAAAAGTCTCACCGCCTTATCTGTGTAGATCTGGGATAAGCAGTCTCTGGAGTGTCTGAAGATCCTGACGGGTCATACAGGCTCAGTGTTGTGTCTGCAGTATGATGAGCGGGTCATCGTCACCGGCTCCTCAGACTCCACCGTCAGGTCGGCACCAACCCCTCTCCTGCTGTTGTCCTCTGCCCTCTTACCTGTGCCCCAGGAAGCTCCAAAATGTGTTTTATTGAAGAGAAGAGTGTCATATATTGTGCTTGATATTGATGATTTCTCTATGTCTCAGGGTGTGGGATGTGAACACTGGGGAGGTGCTGAACACTCTGATCCACCACAATGAGGCGGTCCTCCACTTGCGGTTCTGTAACGGTCTGATGGTGACGTGCTCTAAGGACCGTTCCATTGCCGTGTGGGACATGGCCTCACCCACCGACATCAGTCTGCGCCGCGTGCTGGTCGGCCACAGAGCAGCTGTCAATGTGGTGGACTTCGATGACAAGTACATCGTGTCAGCATCCGGTGACCGTACCATCAAGGCAAGTCTGCCCCGAAGACCCAGGGTCAGCTCACTAGAGCCTCAAGCATTGTACCATCTCAACAAGCATATGTTCTAGTACTTTTGCGGTGACACAAGAGTTGGTCTTCTTTGTCTGTATTGGGACTTAAGACCTCAATCTATGCCACTACAGTCTCTTGCTATAGCTTGGGTCCCCTGAGAGATCTAGCTCAGCCACCACTGTCTGTTGTCTTTGGTCTGCCTTCCTTGTATTTTACAGTTGTTGTCCATTAGTGCGCTACTCTTTATTGAGACATCCTCTCAGCACCTGTCCAACCCAATGGATCCTGTGCATCTTGATCTCAATAGCCATATTTTTACACCATGTCTTACATGTTTTAGAGATCTTGTTCGGCCAGTAAATGTTGCAGATCTTGCAAAGACAACCATTTGGTATCACTAAGTTCATGTGTTTTAGTGATCCTCCAGCACTCTGCTAAAGCATTGTAAAGTCACTAGTTTTGTAGGGTTCAGAGTCTACTGACTGCACATCCTGCCTTTATATTTAAACAGGCTTTAATTTTTTGGACTTGTCATATAGTGTGTATGGTACTTCCTGTAAGTTAAATTGATGGGGGGCTTCAGTTCTTTCCCCCTGCGCTGTATGAGCTGTTTTAATCCAACGCTAGTTACCTTCCCCATCACCGCTTGTCATCATTCATTCACAGAAGATACTTGAATTAAAAGCCAGCCATGCCTTCGAAGTGCCCCCTACCCAAACCTACCAAATCCTCTCATTCTAGGTGAGTTCAGTTGTTCTGTGAAGTATCCAGTAGAGTACAGTATAGAGGAGTTAGCCCACCGTGTGATGCTGGCTGTGGGAAGCACTGACTAAACCCAGAGTTCAGAGCTGACGTCTCTCCTCCTAGGGCCAAACTGTGGGCATGTCTCCTCACCTCAGCCCCATCCCCAGTCTCAGCCACAACCCTAGTCTTAGCCCCAGCTCCAGCCCTGTACCTGCTTGCTCCTGTCTTCCAGAAAGTGGATTTGTGGGCAGCCAGGAATAAAGAGACCCTTGTTAGCCCACCCATCGCCCTGGGAGACGTGCTAAGGCATTGCGTACTGAGCTGCCTCCCACACACAACGTCTAAGTGCTCTGAAAACATTCCCCAATAAATAATTGAGGGACTGCAATGTGTGCGTTTGGGAAAGTGAGTTACTCTACACCCAAAACATGGATGTTACTATTATACCTATAGTACCAGTCAAAGGTTTGGACACCTACTCATTTCAGGGGGTTTTCTTTTCTTTTTACAATTTTTTACATTGTAGAGTAATAGTGAAGACATCAAAACTATGAAATAACACACATGGAATCATGTAGGAACCAAAAAAGTGTTAAATCCAAATGTATTATATATTCTTCAAGGTAGCCACCCTTTGCATTAACAGCTTTGTGCACTCTTGGCTTTTTCTTGAACAGCTTAATGAGGTAATCATCTGGAATGCATTTCAATTAACAGGTGTGCCTTGTTAATTTGTGGAGTTTATTTTCTTCTTAATGCGTTTGAGCCAATCAGTTGTGTTGTGACAAGGTAGGGTTGGTATACAGAAGATGGCCCTATTTGGTAAAAGACCAAGGCCATATTATGGCAAGAACCGCTCAAAGCAAAGAGAAACGACAGTCCATTATTATTTTAAGACATGATGGTCATTTACATTTACATTTAAGTCATTTAGCAGACGCTCTTATCCAGAGCGACTTACAAATTGGTCAGTCAATCTGGAAAATTTCTTGAACTTTGACAATTTCTTCAAGTGCAGTCTTAAAAACCATCAAGCACTATGATGAAACTGGCTCTCATGAGGACCGCCACAGTAACGGAAGACCCAGAGTTACCTCTTTGCAGGATAAGTTAATTAGTTACCAATCTCAGAAATTGCAGGCCAAATGAATGCTTCACAGAGTTCAAGTAACAGACACACCTCAACATCAACTGTTCAGAGGAGACCGTGTGAATCAGGCCTTCATGGTTGAATTGCTGCAAAGAAACCACTACTAAAGGACACAACGTCATCAGAGCGCAACATGATTTTTGTTGTTACACGCTGTCAAACGCTGAAATCTGAACTAACGACCTTGCTTTAAAAGCTGACAGTTTTTCTAAACTTTTTATTTTATTTTGAAACCTGGGGCTCTGTTGTGCTAAATTGCTGTAAGCGTTGCTATCTGTCCCAGGATCCTGCCAGATACTGTGTAAGGGGGAGAGACTCGAAAACCCAGCTAGCCTCGCTGGCTCTGCGGGTCTCAAATGGAGGCCGCTAATTGAACGTTTCCAGCGTTACAGGGGCTGTGTATACTTTGCTTTGTTCCGGTACAATGTGGACAGCAATGACTTTCAATGTAGAAACTGCTTGCTTGCGGAGGACTGCAGGAGCGAATTAGCTACTCTTAGCAAGCAAGTAGCAAACCTACATAAGCTACCTGGGAACCTACGCACACCTACTTTTTATTTTTCTTCTACCCCAGTAGCCGAATGCTGCTCTGGTCGACGTTTCGCTGTTGTCTGCTCTCCATAGCCGACTGGCCGGTGTTCGGCAGGGTTCCATCCCCGACGGGGTCTCCACCTTCGCTCGAGAACAGAACTGTTCTTGATCCAACCAACCAGCCATGGAGGTACGTCACTCGCTGTTGAAGTCGAAGAAGGCATCCTCTGGCAACAGGGGTCTCCATGTAGATGTTGAGCCCGAAACTGTCACAGACCAGAAACTGCTTTGCTGCTCTGGATCGAGGTTCCGGTGCCTTCGTCCTTGGTGGCTTCCCAATCAAGATCGGATCCGGAGTTACCTTCATCCTCTGTTCTGTCTCCCTCTCCGGTGGCTTCTATATCGGGTTCAGATCCTCGGAGCTCCCATCTTCACCAGACTGCCTGTGAGACCTGGCCCAAAACCCTGTGCTACCAAGGAGCACGAGTACAGGACGTAACAAGGATGCTTCCGACTGTTCTACCACAGATGCTGGGAGCTGACACTGTCGTAGTCCTCCTGATGTCGTTTGACCCCAGATGGACTATCTCGGAACATTTGAAAATTGATTTTAAATAACTGATTTCAGCCTTAAAAGACAAAAAAACACACAAAACTGCCAATAATTTCAGGTCCAGTACCATTTGTTGGGCAGCAGGTATGAAAGATTGAGCAGCCTGCTGGCATTACACATCAGGCTAACAGACTACTGTAGCTCTGCTGGAGTCCAATTTTATTGATAACTCGGACACCTTCTGGAAACAGAAGATACTCTACAGGAATGACTGAGTTCATCCAAATCATCTTGGCTCCTGGACGCTGTCATACATTTCAAGGCTGTGTTGAAACAATGACTGGTAAATGATCCAAGACCAGCTCAGTTAATCCCTACCATTGTGACAATGAGTCGTCAAAATGCTGCATCAAATCTACATGATCCTAGGGGCATTGGCAAACACAATGTAAGTAACTTAATTTATGTACCCCTAATTGCACCGACTACATCTGTTTATCCTATTAGCGCGCACCCTGCTAACTAGCTAGCCATTTCACATCGGTTACACCAGCCTCACCTCGGGAGTTGATAGGCTTGAAGCACAGCGAAGAGCTGCTGGCAAAACGCACGAAAGTGCTGTTTGAATGAATGTTTACGAGCCTGCTGGTGCCTACCATCGCTCAGTCAGGCTGCTCTATCAAATCATAGAATTAATTATAATATAATAACACAGAAATACGAGCCTATGGTCATTAAAATGGTAGAATCCGGAAACTATAATTTCAAAAACATAACATTTATTCTTTCAGTGAAATACGGAACCATTACATATTTTATCTAACGGATGGCATCCCTATGTCAAAATATTGCTGTTACATTGTACAACCTTCAATGTTATGTCATAGTTATGTACAATGCTGTCAAATTAACTACGGCCTTAGGAATAAATGGGCTTTCACACAGTTCGCAACGAGCCAGGCGGTCCAAACTGCTGCATATACCCTGACTGCTTGCACGGAACTCAAGAGAAATTACACAATTTCCCTAGTTATAAGAAATTAATATTGCCTGCTAACATGAACTAAATATGCAGGTTTAAAAAATATATACTTGTGTATTGATTTAAAGAAAGGCATTATGTTTATGGTCAGGTACATTTTGCAAAAGCGCTTGTTAAATCATCACCCGTTTGTCGAAGTAGGCTGTGATTCAATGAGAAATTAACAGGCACCGCATCGATTATATGCAACGCAAGACACGCTAGATAACTACACATGGTTGATGATATTACTAGTTTAACTAGTGATTATGTTAAGATTAATGCTAGCTAGCAACTTACCTTGGCTTCTTGCTGCCCTCGTGTAACAGCCTACCACGCAGGTTCCTTGTGGAGTGCAATGTAAGGCAGGTGGTTAGTGTTGGACTAGTAACTAGTAGCCGGAAGGTTGCAAAAACTAATCCCCGAACTGACAAGGTACAAACCTGTCGTTCTGCCCCTGAAGAAGGCAGTTAACCCACCGTTCCTAGGCCGTCATTGAAAATAAGAATGTGTTCTTAACTGACTTGCCTAGTTAAATAAAGGTGTAAAATATTGATTACCGATTTGTTATTGAAATCTGCCCTAATTAATCGGTCGACCTCTAATTGTAAGCAGTAATCATGAGCCTATAAACCAGAGTTACTGTTAGCACTGAGGTGGTGTGCAATAGTAGGTAGACCACTTTATGCAGCTCACCCTGCACTATGAACTCCAATGTAAATAACATGAGTAAGTCTACCTCTAAGCTTCCCAGTAAAGCATTAAAAACAATCAAGCATTCCAGAAAAGTGCTAAAAATAGCTCATATTAACATATGTAGCCAAAGAAACAAGGTCCATGAAAGAGAGAATATGAATGTAATATCTCTGAAACTCACTTAGATAATCACTTTTCATGATACAGTGGTAGCAGTACATGGTTATAACATCTACCGAAAAGACAAATGCCAACGAGACGGTGTTGCGGTCTATATTCAGAACCACATTCTTGTAACGTAATATGGCCACAGGTTCAACTCATCTGCCTCACCTAAAGCCCATTATTGTGGGAAGCTGCTATAGACCACCAAGTGCTAACAGTCAGTATCTGGATAATATGTGTGAAATGCTTGGTAATGTATGTGATATCAACAGAGATATCTGGGTGATTTTTATTGTATTTTAAATATCGACTGGCTATCATCAAGCTGTGCACTCAGGAGAAAAATTTAAACTGTAACCATTGCCTGCAGCCTGGATCAGGTTGTCAGTCAATCTGCCAGGGTAGTTACAAACAGCACAGTAATTAAATCATCAACATGTATTGATCACATCTTTACTAACGCTGCAGATATTTGCTCTAAAGCAGTATCCAGATCCATCGGATGTAGGGATCACAATATAATAGTCGTATCTAGGAAACCAAAGTTCCAAAGGCTGGTCCTAATATTTTGTATAAGAGGTCATACAAGAAGTTTTGTATTGATTCATATGTTGATTATGTAAAGATGTTGGTCCGTGGTGTGTAATGAGGATCAACCAGACGCTGCTCTTAACGCATTTATGAAACTTATTTCAGTTACTAATAAGCATGCACCCATTAAGAAAATGAATCTAAAAACGGTTAAATCCCCCTGGATTGATGAGGAATTGGGAAATTGTATGGTTGAGGCAAAGGGTATGGCAATTAAGTCTGGCAGCCCAACTGATTGGCAAACGTACTGCAAATTGAAGAAATCATGTGACTGAACTAAATAAAAAGAGAACTACACTATGAAACAAATAAATTATATAAAGAATGATAGTAAAAAGCTTGGGGGCACCTCTTAAGGATTGCGGACCACTAGCGGTCCACCTGTGACAACATCCGGTGAAATTGCTGAGCGCCAAATTCAAAATAAGAATCTAAATATTAAACGTTCATGAACATACAAGTGTCTAACATCATTTAAAAGCTCAACTTCTTGTTAATCCAACTGCTTTGTCAGATTTCAAAAAGGCTTTACGGCAAACCTTGCGATTATCTGATGCCAGCGCCCCACATAAATACTTTTTCAACCAGTGTCACAAAAATCACAAATAGCAATAAAATAACTCATTTTTCTTTTTGAAGATCTTCCTCTGTTTACATTCCCTAGGTTCCCAGCTACACATTGAATGTTCGATAAAGTCCTTCTTTATATCCAAAAAAGTCAGTTTAGTTGGCGCCATTGATTTCAATAATCCACTCCTTCAACATGCATACAAAGGAATCCAAAAAGCTACCGGTAAAACTTTGTCCAAACAAGTCAATGTTTCTAATCAATCCTCAGGTACCCTAATATGTAAATAAATGATCATATTTCAGATGGAATGAAAAGTGTTCAATAGAAAAGGAAAATAACAAAGAGCGCGCCCTCATTCACGCTGGCCAAAAGCCTACATTTCCTGTTGAGAACACCTTGGATAAACTACAGCTACTTGTTCGTTTTTCAAGAAACAAGCCTGAAACACTCGCTAAAGACTGAAATCTAGTGGAACCCATAGGAACTGCAATCTGGGAGCTATTGTTTTTGTATATCAAATAGGCTTGCATTGAAAAGGCCTGTGACCAAAAAAACAAAACTGGATGGATTTTCCTTGGGTTTCCTTGGGTTTTCACCAGCCATATTAGTTCTGTTATACTCGCACGCATTATTTTAAGTTTTAGAAACGTCAGTGTTTTCTATCCAATTCTACCAATTATATGCATATCCTAGCTTCTGGGCCTGAGTAACAGGCAGTTTACTTTGGGCACATCGGTCATCTGGAAATTCAGGATACCGCCCCCTATCCTTAAGAAGAATTACATTTTGGGGGGAAAAAAAGCCACTCTGCTCCATTCATTGAATCAGATGGCTCATTCATCACAAAGCCCACTGATATTGCAAACTACTTTAATTACTTTTTTATTGGCATGATAAGCAAACTTGGGGATGATGTGCCAGCAACAAACGCTGACATTACACATCCAAGTATATCGAACCAAATTATGAAAGACGAGTTGTACTTTTGAATTCTGTAAAGTCAGTGCGGAAAAGGTGAAAATTGTCTGTCAACAATGACAAGCCACTGGGGTCTGACAATCTGGATGGAACATTACTGAGGATAATGGCAGATATTGCCACTCCTATTTGCCACATCTTCAATTTAAGGCTACTAGAGAGCGTGTAACCTCATGCCTGGGGGGGAAGCTGAAGTCATTCCACTACCCAAGAATAGTAATGCCCCCTTTACTGGCTCAAATATCCAACCAATCAGCCTGTTACCAACCCTTAGTAAACTTCTGAAAAAAAATCTGTTTGACCAGATACAATGCTATTTTACAGTAAACAAATTGACAACAGAATTTCAGCCTGCTTATAGGTAAGAACACAAAACAAGCACAGCACTTACACAAATGACTGATGATTGGCTAAGAGAAATTGATGACAAAATGATAGGGGGCTGTCTTGTTAGACTTCTGTGCAGATTTTGTTTATTATTGAACATAATCTGCTGCTAGAAAAACTTTTGGTATGGCTTTACACCCCCCTGCTAGAATGTGGATAAAGAGTTACTTGTCTAAGAGAACAAATATAATCCAGTTAGAATCAGGAATTCCCCAGGGTAGCTGTTTAGTAAAGCCTATGTATGCAGATGACCCAACACTATACACGTCAGCTACTACAGCGACCCAACACTATACACGTCAGCTACTACAGCGACTCAACACTATACACGTCAGCTACTACAGCGACCCAACTGACTGCAACACTCAAAAAAGAGCGGCAGTTAGTTTCAGAATGGGTGGCAAGGAATAAGTTAGCCCTAAATATTTCTAAAACTAAAAGCATTGTATTTGGAACCAAACACTCACTATATCCTGAACCTCAACTAAATCTTATAATAAATAATGTGGATATTGAGCAAGTTGAGGTGACAACTGCTTGGAGTAACCCTAGATGGTAAACTGGCATGGTCAAAACATATTAATGCAGTAGTAGCTAAGATTGGGAGAAGACTGTCTATAATAAAGCCATGCTCTGCCTTCTTAACTAGGGCCTGTAGGACCTGCCTTGTTTTGTCGCACCTTGACTACTGTTCAGTTGTGTGGTGAGGTGCCACAAAGGACTTCGGAAAATTGCAAATGGCTCAGAACAGGGCAGCACGGCTGGCCCTTGGATATACACAGAGAGCTAATACTAATAATATGCATGTAAATCTCTCCTGACTGAAAGTGGAGGAGAGATTGACTTCATGGCGACTTTTATTTATGAGAGGTATTTATGTTGAATTCACCGAGCTGTCTAAGCTACTGGTACACAGCTCGGACACCCATGCATACCCCACGAGGTCACTTCACAGTCCCCAAGTCCAGACTATGGGAGACACACTACTACATAGAGCCATGACTACATGGAACTCTATTCCACATCAAGTAACTGACACAAGCAGTAAAATTTAGAAAACCGATAAACACCTTATGGAACAGAGGGGACTTTGAAGCAACACAAACATTGGCACACACACACTATACATACACATGGATTTAGGACTGTAGACATGTGGTTGGGGCCTGAGAGCACACAGCTAATATGGATCCATAATAAATACAAATGAGGACTAGAGACTTGCTTGGGCCAATAAACACGTCTAGAATTTGTTTTTCAACAGGACAATGACCCAACACACCTCCTGTCTAAGGGCTATATGACCAAGAAGGAGCATGATGGAGTGCTGCATCAGACGACCTGGCTTCCACAATCACCTGACCTCAACCCAATTGAGATGGTTTGGGATGAGTTGGACTGCAGAGGGATTGAAAAGCAGCCCACAAGTGCTCAGCATATGTGGGAACTCCTTCAAGACTGTTAGAAAAGCATTCCAGGTGAAGCTGGTTGAGAGAACGCCAACAGTGTAAAGCTGTCATTAAGGCAAAAGGTTACATTTGAAGAATCTCAAATATAAAATTATATTTTTATTAACACATTTTTGGTTACTACATGATTCCACATGTTATTTCATAGTTTTGATGACTTCACTCGTATTCTACTATATATATATATATATAATGCGTAAAAAATAAAGAAAAGTCCTGGAATGAGTAGGTGTGTCCAAACTTTTGACTGGTATTGTATGTGTTTACATTGTGTTCATCCAGCAGCACGGTATCATTCTCTCTGACACGTGAGTGTGTGTCCAGACAGTGAGTAGTACAGATGCATTCTAATGAAGGAAAACCAGAAGGATGAGGTTTCAAGAGATGTGAAGTTTGTCGACATGAAGAATTATGTAGGCCAAATGCCTGTTTGTGTTGGCCCCATTGGGTTGTGTGTTCGCTCATGTTTTGCCTTGTCTCCCCTGCAGGTGTGGAGCACCAGCACGTGTGAGTTTGTTCGCACACTGAACGGCCATAAGAGAGGCATTGCCTGTCTGCAGTACAGAGACCGACTAGTGGTCAGCGGCTCATCTGACAACACTATCCGGTGAGTGTGTATGTTTGTTCATGAGGGCGAAATCTGTCAGCTGTGTGTTACACTGGTCTATATTTATAGAACTATAATCTGGAGATGAACATAATTTGTCATGACTGTTCTCTCAAATGTTACTGAACTAACACTGATTATTTTTCTCCTCAGGTTGTGGGATATTGAGTGTGGGGCATGTTTGCGCGTATTGGAAGGCCATGAAGAGTTGGTCCGCTGCATTCGATTCGACAACAAAAGGATCGTTAGTGGAGCCTACGATGGGTGAGAGGCTTTATTCCTTTGTGGTAGCCCTTAGCCTGAGCTGATGTCTCACTACTAATGGAGATCTGACCCTGAATGGGTTTATTCCCTCACTCTAATCCTACACTTGGCCATTGTGTATCCTTGTTATTCCCTCACTCTAATCCTACACTTGGCCATTGTGTATCCTTGTTATTCTCTCACTACTAATCGGACTCTTGGTCTCCCCATCTCAATCCCAGTCTCGGCCAGTTAATCATAATAAATCTGTTAGGCTGTTTGTCCTTTTAAAAAGTTTGACAGAGTAATGGATCTTCCAGTTTATTCAGTAACATAACTTTGTCTCCAGTCTATTGCGTACAGCTCATAAACTCAAAAATGGGATTATCCACTGACAAGACTTGGGATACTGTTGTTCAAATCAAATGTTATTTGTCACATGGTTAGCAGATGTTAATGTGAGTGTAGCGAAATGCTTGTGCTTCTAGTTCCGACCATGCAGTAATATCTAGCAAGTAATCTAACCTAACAATTTCACAACAACTACCTTGTACAAACAGGCGTAAAGGAATTCATAAGAATATGTACATAAAAATATATGAATGAGCGTTGGCCGAACGGCGTAGGCAAGATGGTATAGAGTACCCTACATTACTCATCCTATATATATATATATATATATATACGGTATGTAAACATTATATAAAGTGGCATTGTTTAAGTGGCTAGTGATGTATCTATTAGATACATTTTTTCATTATTAAAGTGGCTAGAGATTAGTCTGTATGTTGGCAGCAGCCACTCAATGTTATTGGTGGCTGTTTAACAGTCTGATGGCCTTGAGATAGAAGCTGTTCTTCAGTCTCTGTCCCTGCTTTGATGCACCTGTACTGACCTCGCCTTCTGGATGATCGCAGGGTGAACAGACAGTGGCTCGGGTGGTTGTTGTCCTTGATGATCTTTTTGGCCTTCCTGTGACATCTGGTGGTGTAGGTGTCCTGGAGGGCAGGTAGTTTGCCCCCGGTGATGCGTTGTGCAGACCTCACTACTCTCTGGAGAGCCTTACGGTACCCGGCGGTGATACAACCCGACATGATGCTCTCGATTGTGCATCTGTAAAAGTTTGAGTGTTTTTGGTGACAAGCCGGATTTCTTCAGTCTCCTGAGATTGAAGAAGCACTGCTGCGCCTTCACAATGCTGTCTGTGTGGGTTGACCATTTCAGTTTGTCTGTGATGTGTACGCCGAGGCACTTAACTTATTACCCTCTCCACTACTGTCCCGTCGATATGGATAGGGGGGTGCTCCCTCTGCTGTTTCCTGAAGTTCACGATCATCTCCTTAGTTTTGTTGACGTTGAGTATGAGGTTATTTTCCTGACACCACACTCCGAGGGCCCTCACCTCCTCTCTGTAGACTGTCTCGTCATTGTTGATAATCAAGCCCACCACTGTTGTGTCGTCTGCAAACTTGATTATTGAGTTGGAGGCGTGCGTGGCCACGCAGTCATGGGTGAACAGGGAGTACAGGAGAAGGCCAAGAACGCACTCGTGGGGCCCCAGTGTTGAGGATCAGTGGGGTGGAGAAGTCAGGAAGTCCAGTACCCAGTTGCACAGGGTGGGGTCGAGACCCAGGGTCTCAAGCTTAATGGCGAGTTTGGAGGGTACTATGGTATTAAATGCTGAGCTGTCGTCGATGAACAGCATTCTTACATAGGTTTTCCTCTTGTCCAGATGGGTTAGGGCAGTGTGATTGTGTCGTCTGTGGACCTATTGGGGCGGTAAGCAAATTGGAGTGGGTCTAGGGTGTCGGTGATATGGTCTTTGACTCGTCTCTTAAAGCACTTGATGACGGAAGTGAGTGCTATGGGGCGATCGTCATTTAGCTCAGTTACCTTCACTTTCTTGGGAACAGGAACAATGGTGGCCCTCTTGAAGCATGTGGGAACAGCAGACTGGGATAAGGATTGATTGAATATATCCATAAACGCATCAGCCAGCTGGTCTGCGCATGCTCTGAGGACATGGCTGGGGATGCCATCTGGGCCGGCAGCCTTGCGAAGGTTTTCCTCACGTTGGCTGCAGTGAAGGAGAGCCCGCAGGTTTTGGGCCGCGGTCCGTTCAAATTATGTCGTTAAGATAGTATGTCTGTGTCACGTTAATTTTCTATCCCAATGATAATAACTTGACAATCAATAGCTCTGACCAGGTTTGTAAGACCATGGGTATAATAATAATTAGTCAAAGACTCAGCTTATGCAAAAGGTTAGTACAGTTTATTCAGAGAACGTTCTAAAGTCAATAATACAAAGACATCCATTTTATGGCTGTGCACATACTTCCACACAAACAGAAGATATCCTACGTACATACTGTCTCACTACCCAGCCGACAGAGATCAGGGAGACCTTGACCTTGAAACATACTCCCTGTTCTCTCCCAAATCTCTAGTCAGGTCGGCGCCAAATTTTGCTCAGTCTGTGTTTTTAAAATACCATAAAGACCCCAATTCTGACTAGAACTACACATTTATTGATTATAATTTTATACATTTTAATCAATTCCATACAATTTTATGGTTTCAGGGTGGAATATTCTAATCATTAAATTAACAGATAAGTCCCATTAACAATCCACCCTGAATGACTAAATAATACACACTTATACATCAATTGTATACAAGAATAATCCAGACCAATACATTGCTTATCATATCCTGCCATATGTTACACAATCTATTGCAAGCCCAACGGTTTCTCCCCTCTCTGGGTGGGGAGACCTCCTTCCCTGTTATCAGATTCAGTGGTCATAAGTTGTCTGCCACAGTTCCTTGTCTGCTATGATTCATACCCATTTCCATATGTTATACTGTGACAGGGTGGAATACTGTTAATTATTGCCTAAACATTAACTACAAAAGTATACATTTTTATTAATTTTGTCAATGTCACTCAAAATCAACCTCACAAAACCAATATGTATTTTCATTCCTTATCCATCAATGACTGTTATAGGCCTACATTTCCTGTTAGGGTTTTTATTACAGTCTTAAAGATCAAAAAACATCCGCTCTTGGCCTTTTTTAAAATCTTACTAAAGTCCTCGGAACTCAACCACCCAGTCAGGTCCCTCATTGTCTTGTCTGTTGTAACATTCTCTGTCCTATTGCATGCTCTTACTTCCCATCCGTGTGTGATGTATCGAGCCATACAATACTAATGTCCTCCTGTGAAAGGGGGAAGTCTGGATGTAATTGGCACATGGGGATACAGTTAATGCAGATCAATGCAACTCATTGTCTGGTTTCCCTGCCTTCATGAACAGCTTTACCATACAGGCCATTCCCCTGGGTGTATCAATTCCATCAAATGGGAAGGGAATGGTTGTCAACTGAGATTTTGCTGTGGCGCAGGCATAACTTTCTTCTTTCGCTACTGATCTGGCTGTATACTGAATCCATTCTAACCATAGGTTAGAATCCCCAAAACCAGTTTCCACCTCAATAATTTCCCTAAGATCTTTCGTCTGCACTATCTGTACCGGCCCTTGGCTCTGGACGGCTCTGCTGTCAGGGGCTCTGCTTGTATTCTGGCTGACTATAGAGCTATCACCTGCCCTAACTTCTTCTACCCGGAATGACACTAGGGTATCAACCGAAACCTGATCAAATCCAACATACCATAACCCGAGATCCTCTTCCTCTACGTTTTTAATGATACTTCACACCTTTACGCAGTACTTCTCTCACTCTGGATTACAGTCCAAAACCCTCACCTTCACTATACTCCACCTTCTTCCATACTGGGTATGTGGATTTATATAGCCCTCTCTCTGGGTGTGAGCTATAACCTGTTTCCATGAACTACACGGGGACCTGCACTGATATCTTCCATAATGGCTCATAGTCCTAGACTGCCAAGGAGTCAGAGACCCCATTTGGTCTACATAGAACTCCACTGAGACATCCTTCTCAATCTCCACTCTCACTTCCTGTTAATCCAGATCAAGTGATCTCTTGTGCTTGGTTAATACAAAATCCTCATCGTCTAAACTATGGGTTACGTTACCACCACCTGCATTCTCGGATGGGTCATGGTGTATTAAGAAGGTGGCTCCCACGATAAGACAGCTCAGACCAATCAGCACTCCTGTAAAGCCCCACCTTTTCCCGGAGAACTTCATCTAGAGGCTAGTCAATACTTTCACTTCTATGAACACACACAGGGAGGATAAGGCGGGGTCAGGGATCTTTGTTAGAGAGGTAACCCCGAACCCTATTGGTATTCGGTTCTTCTCCTAACTCTGATTGTTCGACAGTGTCAGTGTGTCTTACCCTCTTGCAATGTGTGATATGAACCCATGTAGCTCTTTCAGCTATTCTCACTGCGAAGGCTGTCACCAGGAGGACTTGGTATGGCCCCTCCCAACGGGGCTGCTTCCCATCTATTCTCCTCAGGGACTGGATTGAGTAAATCACCTTCTCCTGTAATTCACCTGTAGAGCATAAAATCTTGGACATACGGGTTTGGTTAACAAACAGCCTTCTCATGCGTTCTGCTAGTTAATCTTCAACTTCTATGCCTACTTGTTCTGGTCCCTAACATATACAGTCTGTTTTCTTTATTTGTAGTAAAATCAAAGTATGGGACCTGCAAGCTGCTCTGGACCCACGTGCCCCTGCCAGCACCCTCTGTCTGCGCACACTGGTGGTGAGTCTAGCCTGGATCTAGAATATGGCGATTGTGGCAATGATTATAAGGATAGTTATTGTAGATGATACTGATGAATGTTGTTTTTCAGGAGCATTCTGGGCGTGTATTCCGACTACAGTTTGATGAGTTCCAGATCATCAGCAGTTCCCATGACGACACCATCCTCATCTGGGATTTCCTGAACGTGTCGACCAATGGACAGACTGAGGGCCGGTCGCCCTCTCGCACGTACACATACATCTCCAGATAGCAGGTATTCACGACTTGCACACATTCAGAAGAGTACACACCTGCATACACTCACTCGAACTAACACACACTGGAGATGAAAACAAAACATTTTATTTTTTTATTTTTATAAACCAGATTTGGGTCCGATTCAAAATATGTGGCTTTTCAATAGATAAGACATGTGTCTAGTATGCACGCTTATGTCTTACTTTATTTTGCCGGATATGTTAAATTCAAAAATCATCTGAAAATGTAATAGATTAATCTATCGGCCCCAGCAACCATCAACTAATAGATTTTGAGAAAGTTGAACTCATCCCTGACATGCATGTTGTCCTACAGACATGTAAATGAAGTGACACACCAACAGGGTCAATTGTGCAAATGGGGTGCACACGCAGAAAAATACAAGTTGGCTTTTCTGAGTGTCTGATTTGTTGACACTCTTCAATATGCCATTGCCAGTAGCAGCAGGATGAACTGCAGGTATTTCAGATGGGTGCAATGCAAGACGTAAAAAAATATCTGTGCATGATAGCTGTGGGTCCATACCAGCCTCTCAATTCGTATTATTTCCGTAAAAGCCCATTTATGCTTGATCTGAAAAGGGGATCGGAGGCTTCGTATGGAGGGTGTGATGCAATTGCGGAGCATGCAGAGACCAAAGCCTTTAAGTCTGCTCTATATTTCTGTTTACTTTATGCGTTGCTGACTCTATCTTTTAAGCCAGCCATCCTATTTATTCTATTGATCTTCAGTCTACAGCACTTGTTTGGGTAGGCTCTGCAGCTCATGTACAACTCCAAAATGTTTTGCTTGGTGGCGGGACTACTGACCTAAATCTAATACAGCTACAAGATAACATGAATAGTGTGCTGAGTGTGTGCGTCTCTCTCTGCAGGGCAGGCCCGGTGGTGTGTGTGTCTGTGTCCGAGGACAGTCCTGATTGCCAAGTCAATGTGTCAGAGGTCAAGGAAAGGACCCACCCTCCCTTCCCTCCATCATCCTCTTTGCACCATCTCTGTTGTCCTCCTGGTGTTCATGTGGAGGGGTCATCCCTCCCCGATCGGCCATTCAGTGCTCAAACGCACTTCCCCTTACCCCTCTGAAAATCACACAAACACACATACTCTCGCACACAGAGCGGAGTCTATTAGGTCACACTCTAAGCCCCACCTCCCCTTACTCTGCTCCCTCAAGACAGAGGCCTGGACATGAAGGAATCTGAACTGAATGGCTGAAGGAGGGGGCTGGAGATGGCCTGTTAAAGATGCCCTGGGGTGGAAAAAATAGGCGGGTTCCGGGCTAAACTCTTCTCATCCTGACTGAGTGACAGATACCTCAGGCCTGCCCCTTGGACCCAAGGACTGTATCAATATTGTTCCTTTCTCATTTTGTTTAGTCGAAGAAAGAAAAAGACTGGAAGAGAGAAAGCTGACGTGTACATTACTTTATTGCATGGATGAATGATGGGACAACCGTGTGCTAGTGACCTATTTGTTTTTCTAACTTTTACTTTTTATTTGGGACTTTTAATTTAGCTTTCTTTGTTACATTGTACTAAGAATTGTAGTTTCTCTTTCCAAACCCCTCTCAAATTAACCCTCTCATATCCCTAGTTCTCTACCTTGCGTCCCTCTTTCACTTTCTCTCCCTGTCTTGTTCTGTCCTCTTGCTGTCTGCCTGTCTAGGTTCTGAATGATCCCTAACTGAGCGGAAATTAGTTGTAAACAGCATTGTCTCGTCTAAAATGGTGTTGTATATTGAAATGATTTTTTTAATGAAAGAAAAACCATTAATACAAATAAAGTACTTGACTGTGAAGGAGTGTAAACCAGTGTGTGTGAGTAGTGTTTGTTCAATATCATGTAACTATGCCATCAGTACTGTATGTACAGACCAAACCACCACTCTGATGCGGACCTCATTGTTAGTCTATTTAAAAGAATCCTGATAAAGTCCTGGTCTGAGAATGACTGAAGCCTCTGGAAATTGTCAAGAAACTAGTGAATTGAGGTTATATATTATTGACTCTGAATTGGTGTGTGTAGTGCAGTGTTTCCCAAACTCTGTCCTGGGGAACCAGGGGGTGCACGTTTTGTTTTTTTGCCCTAGCACTATACCGCTGATTTAAGTAAAGCTTTATGAGGAGTTCATTATTTGAATCGGATGTGTAGTGCTAGGGCAAAAAACGAAACGTGCACCCCTTGGGATCCCCAGGACCGAGTTTGGGAAACACTGGTGTAGTGTATCCAATTTGTAAGTCGCTCTGGATAAGAGCGTCTGCTAAATGACTTAAATGTAAATGTAATGTATCGAGGGGATAATCATGGGTTAGTCTGCAGACAGGGAATTCTGGAGCACAAAAAGGGTGATCAGGAATACAGCAATGCACTGGAACCCACATTCCTCTATACATCCAGCCCATTCTCTGCCTTGCACACATTGAGGTGGTTCAATTCATCTCGCCTGGGTGTTTTCTCACGTGCAAAAATGATTGCTTTTGAGCTGTATCTGCCATTTAAAAACGAGTTAAATTCAAACATTAATTCTATGGAAAATAAATGTATGTTTCTAGACTATGCACCATGCTGACCGAGCAGCACAGGTTACTGTTCCATTTGAGAAGGGAGCTCCTCCCGCCCCACTTTCGCCCAATGACGTAACGGCCTTAGCCCGTTGCTCCGCATAATCGAATCCTCCCATTCTCTCAAGGAAATGTCCTGTGGTAATGAAGGGGTTAACTAGTCCGTTGCATAACAGAATGCATTCAACTGAAATTGGTTTTCTGCATTTAACCCAACCCCTCTGAATCAGAGAGGTGCAGTGGGCTGCCTTAATTAACGTCATCGGCGCCCAGGGTGCTGTTGTTGGGGGTTAACTGCCTTGCTCAAGGGCAGAACGTCAGTTTTCCACCTTGGGGATTTGAGCCACTGATCTGGCCCAATGCTCTTAACCACTAGGCTACCTGCCACATTGAGAGGCTGTACCTCTTGCCTCTCCCTCCACAGTACTACAGGGCAGAGTTGAAAGAGAACACAAGGGGGGTGGAATAAGTAGACCAGAGCAGGCTGTTATTGGGCAGTTTCACACTGGAAAAAAAATCCTGTCTGAATGGGACGTTCCCTCTCACGTGAGCATGCCAGAGATTAGGAAGGAACTGTGAGCGAGGGAACGCTCACTTACACAGACACGAACCGTGATCATTTTTACATCTTCATTTATCCACCATATTTGCTACAGGGCACACATGCCTGCAAGAGTCCCAGCTGCAGGAAATGATCATGATTATGGGTGTGGCCCTCAATGAGGCCACCATCCAGTTATGGAAGGCTGCACTGCTCACAAGTAGATACATCTATAACACACTATGTTAGTGTATAGGTACTCTCTGTTGAAGCTTGTTTCCCATTTATCAACTCAATACTTTAGTAGTTGTATTAACCTGATCACCATTGATTCTATGTATTGGCAGGTTCATCCCATTCGAGAAAGTCTCCATAGGCTCAGCTCATTTTCCAAAGGAAGAATCAATTGACTTAATCCCGTGGTTTGGCACATACTCTGTGTTCCGTGCAGATGCACCCAGTGACCACCAAATGGAACTTGTACACTTGTTTTGATTTGTATGAAACACAGCAGCAATGACTCTGAGCATGGTGTCAGCAATGTCTAGGTTATGAGTTGTCCGCGGACCAATTTCAATTATTTTTTGGGGGGTACTCAATGCTACACAAAACAAGTCCTGTTAGAATAATAGAATATACAAGGTGCAATTTAGAAATTTGGTTGTGCATCAGCAGTCACTCAATTAGCCCACATCAGCTAAATGTTTTTAGATTGTTGGCAGCTAGACTAACCAATCTAAACTAGTGAGCATAGTCGAACTACTGACCGGGGTGGGGACTATTGCTTATCAGATATAATTAACTGCAAACATTTGCCTTCGCCCCATGACAAAATGAGTAGACTTGCATGAAATGAGTTATGAAATTGCTAAATGTTCTCTGCCTCATGGTAAAATGTGTAGAATTGCAGGAAATACATTTGTAAACGTCAAATGTTTTCTTTGTCATGAGGTGGGCCACTAAAATGTCTTGCTCGCAAGCTGGGGTGTGTGGATGTGGGTACGCAGATCCACAAGCCACTGCGGCCCCTCATGATGAGATCTGTTTGTTTGTGGCCCCAACCACATCAAAGTTGACCATCCCTGACATAGACTGACCAAGTGAAAGCTTTGATCCCTTATTGATGTCACTTGTTAAATCCACTTCCATTGGTGTAGATGAAGGGGAGGAGACTGATTTAATAAGGATTTTTAGGCCTTGAGACAATTGAGACATGGATTGTGTATGTGTGTCAAGAACTACAACGCTGCTCGGTTTTTCACGCTCAACGGTTTCCCGTGTGTATCAAGAATGGTCCACCACCCAAATGACATCCAGCCAACTTGACACAACTGTGGGAAGCATTGGAGTCAACATGAGCCAGTATCTCTGTGGAACGAATTTGATACGGTGTGAAGTCCATGCCCCGATGAATTGAGGCTGTTCTGAGGGCAAAGGGGAGTGCAACTCAATATTAGGAAGGTGTTCCTAATGTTTTGTACACTCAGTGTATGTATTCAATTAAGGCAATACCATTGGTCTAAAACAGCTGTCGTACCATCAAGTTGAATAAATAATTGTGTTAACGATAACGATTGTAATAAAAATCCATTATATAATTTCTCAATTTCTTGTTAAATATTTTCCATTGAGTCAAGCTGAAGAAATTGTAATAACTACGTTACAGCAGCTTTCTGTATTGAGTGAATAGGCAGCAACAGTAGCTCCTGAATCAAATATGAAGAGAAATACAACAAATGTCTGGGGAAACCATGACTGACCCTCTGTGTTGGCTACACATTATAGTCCAGTCGTCTTTGGTGGTTCGGATGTTTGTTACTGAAAGGTTGACCAGTCATCTTTGGGATGTTCAAAAACATGAATATTTGGTATTGAACTCCATGGTTCAGTTGTCTTTAGGATGTTCAAAACATGAATATTTGCTATTGAACTCCATGGTTCAGTTGTCTTTCGGATGTTCAAAACATGAATATTTGGTATTGAACTCTGGTTCAGTCGTCTTTGGTAGCACATCTTTAACCCCTGTGGTAGCAAACAGTGACTTTAGCTATCTTCAGTAGCCTAACTAGAATAGTTGGCACTGTAAATTGTAATTCAACAGACTTTGAAACAACATTGTGTCTTTGGAATGGGGAGGAAAAAGGCAAGGCCATTTTTCCCTGGTCACTTCCACAGCACCAACCACTGATAACGTGGTCAGATTGTTTCATTCCAAGTCTTTTGATGTATATTCGGTATACACCAATAAGCTATTTTCCTGGGCTCAGCCAAGCAAACTCACATTCTATTCACTGGGGGAAGGACAGTTGACTATCTAGGTGCTGTAGTTGCTGTTGGTCGGGTCCCTCTCACTCTCTTTTTCCTCTTGCGGACTGGTAAAGCGGAAGGGCTGCAGGTCGGGTTGCTCCCCGGGGGGCAGGCGCTTCATGAAGTGAACGTCCTGCTGGTTGGGCAGTGTCTGAGGGCCTCTCCTGGGGCGTCCCCTCTTGGTGAATCCCACATACCATCCCGTATAGCATGCTGACCTCAGAGCTGTGTAGTGGTTCTCCAATACCATCTCAATGAAGACACAGTCTGCACTGCGATTACTAGCCTTCTAGGAGACACACACACATGATCATGTCAATACAAGATGAAAGAGAATAACTGCAGGTTAAACTCCACATTGAAAGGAAAGTATAGCGAGAGTCATAATAAAAATGGTGTTTGTCTCACCTTCCCCACAAGCTTGCCTCGACGGTTCATGCACAGGTAGAAGTTGGTTTCTTTACCACGGATTCTCACCTGACTTCCAAAGGTATCAGCCTCCACAACAAGCTGGGCTTGGAAGGAGACAGAGGCCCAAAAAGACAGATTGTAGGGGGGATTGTTAAATGCAATTAGATCATTGATGTAGCCCAACAACATAATGCGGAGGTCAAACTCAATCAATAACATACATTCCTTCTCTATCGCCCTCTCACTACCTACCCCAAACCTCCTCGATCCCCCTCCAACAAAGCAACAAAGCAGGGTAAATGGAAAACCAATGACCTTATCAATGGCGTAAAGTGAGACTGAGTCTAACACACAGAAAATGCTGCTCCATCTTTTTCCTATTTCTATTTCTCATGTTAGGGTCTGTTAATCAAATCAAATCAAATAGTATTTGTCACATGTGCCGAATACAACACATTTCACCTTACAGTGAAATGCTTACTTACAAGCCCTTTAACCAACAATGCAGTTTTAAGAAAATACCAACAAAAACAAAAGTAAGAGATAAGAATAACAAATCATTAAAAAGCAGTGTTAAACAAAAATTGTGGGGCTATATACAGGGGGTACCGGGAACAGAGTCTATGTGGAGACTATATACAGGGGGTACCGGGAACAGAGTCTATGTGGAGGCTATATACAGGGGGTACCGGGAACAGAGTCTATGTGGAGACTATATACAGGGGGTACCGGGAACAGAGTCTATGTGGAGGATATATACAGGGGGTACCGGGAACAGAGTCTATGTGGAGACTATATACAGGGGGTACCGGGAACAGAGTCTATGTGGAGGATATATACAGGGGGTACCGGGAACAGAGTCTATGTGGAGACTATATACAGGGGGTACCGGGAAAAGAGTCTATGTGGAGGCTATATACAGGGGGTACCGGGAACAGAGTCTATGTGGAGACTATATACAGGGGGTACCGGGAACAGAGTCTATTTGGAGGCTATATACAGGGGGTACCGGGAACAGAGTCTATGTGGAGACTATATACAGGGGGTACCGGGAACAGAGTCTATGTGGAGGCTATATACAGGGGGTACCGGGAACAGAGTCTATGTGGAGGCTATATACAGAGGGTACCGGGAACAGAGTCTATGTGCGGGAGCTCCGGTGTCGAGGTCATTGAGGTAATATGTACATGTAGGTAGAGTTATCAAAGTGACGATGCATAGATAATAACAGAGCAGTAGCAGCAACATAGAAGGGGGGGGGGGGGTGCAAGTAGTCTGGGTAACCATTTGATTAGCTGTTCAGGAGTCTTATGGCTTGGGGGTAGAAGCTGTTTAGAAGCCTCTTGGACCTAGACTTGGCGCTCCGATACCACTTTCCGTGCTGTCATCAGTAGCCAAAGGGCGTGTCTGTCCATTTGCTAGTTTATGAATTTGTGGACCATGTACTGTAGGTATGATAACATACAGGGAATTACTGTTTGGTTCTAGCTGATTCTGATTTTTATTGGAGAGTTCTGTATATTCATGTGAATGTTAAATATGTTAATAGGAAGTACACTCATAGGAGAAAAAAAGGTGCTATCTAGAACCTAAAAGGGTTCTTCGGCTGTCCACATAGGATAACTCTTAGAAGAACCCGTTTTGGTTCCAGGTAGAACCTTTTTGGGTTCCATATAGAACTCTTTCCACAGAGGGTTCTACATGGAACTACTCCTATGGGGACAGATGAAGAACCCTTTTTTCTAAGAGTCTACTATTATATCTTACCATATTTATCCCCATCGTCTCCCTTGGCACTGATTCTCCTTCCCATCACCTGCACATGTTTGCCGCTTGTCCTGCTGTAGAGCTGGTACACTCTGTGCTGCCGACGGCTCATGGCGTCTCGACCTCGTGTCTGATTCTCCACGTATACGCTGAAATTAACATTGTCCACAGCTAAGACCTGTACCACCACAAAACAAACAGGCATGTGGTTAGAATGAGAGACTTTATCCAGAATTGGATATAAAAAAACTAAATGGATACAATTCTATACACACATTTACCTGCAGGTGGCTGCAGACCACCAGTAAAGCCTGGACAGATCTGAGAGAAGGGGAGAATGGATCTGCCTTGAGATTACATGTCAAAAGAATAGAAAAGCAGTCTGGCTGTCATGTCCCTGCCTCTTTTCTGCCTCCACCAACAATTTTAAACGAGTCTCTATGTCTCCAAAAAAGGTACTTTTTAGATCAAAACCTCACAACAAGAGACAGAGCCATGTTGTCGCTCTCCAGGGACAGCTGCTGAGCTCAGCTATGGTGAGCTAACAGGATATCAATATTCACAAATCCATCCAGCAATCTATCTAAGCACTTCAAGTTCTCATCCCTCTCCGGCATACACAGCACATGCATAGATACATAGATTGCATTACAATGCTGAACTCCATCTTAAATAAAGAGGGGGAGAGCAGGAGAAACGTTACCAGTAGAGTGTTGTTTCAGCTTCCCAGTACCGTCTGGCTGTGTGCTCAATAGGAGACCCCTATACCTACTGTGCTGTCCAGATGCCTGGAACACAGCCTACAGCTGGTGGAAACTGCACACAGATGTCTGCTGCTCCACTTCTGCTCCTCGTCTACTTCTGTTCTATTTCTGTGTTACCTCTACAAACCTGACCTCTTCTCTGTTTGAGAAGTGGAGAATAAGTTTGAGAGATATATGACTAAAATGGGATTGACAGGGACACTTTACAGAGGGAAACAGGGTCACTTTTAACAGTAAATGGAAGATTCGCTAACAAGTCTGATAGAATTGCTTTATGCTTGGTTATAGCGGATGGATGCCCCAATTTGGGGAAGAGGTAGTTACTGATTATCCACTTAACTAATCACAATCCTGTCAAACACCCAATCAAAGGCACTAATAAGGTACAGTCATACTGTAGTCCTCTTGTTAATTCATAACCTGTTAGCAGACCCTTTGTCAGTGACAAACAGCCTTTAAGTCTGGGGAGAATAAAAAGAGGTTATGGGACATGGTTGAGTGACCAGAGGAGCAATGCTGTAGGAGCTTACATGATAGTTTTATAAATTGTATGACCATGTGGAACAGCCTCAGAGGAATTGCACAGATAAAAAACAAGATTCCACCACCACATGGTATTGGAAAAACAGAAGCATGCATATGCAATTTCTATACCATAGTTAGCTGTCCAGATAAATGTTTTTTCATTAATCAAATGTCTAAAGGAGAACGTGGACCCTTTCTGACGTGTCTAACATCACACCTGTTAACGGGTGCTGGAATCATAGTCCGAGCATGCATGAAGAGAAACATGTGCACAGACACACATACACACACCATTCATGTAACACGGGATACTTAAAATCTTAGGTTGCGCATCAAGGGTTACTGCGCATCAAGTGTTACTGCACATTTAACTTACAACACCACCAGTGTAGAGAGGAGGTAACTCATCTCTCATCCCGCTCAGTTACCCTTGCCAAGGAAAGTCGGACACCGTCAGGATCTCTCAACTGCTACTGTCTGTAATCCGTTCGTTGGAGAAAGGATTGGGGGAATGCAACAATTCTTGCGGGCATCAGCAGAGCACTCCGGGCACATCAGTTAGGATGCTGGTGGAGGGGAATGGGTTTTCTCTGGTATAGTATAGCCAAAATGTGAGCGAATATGCGCAGGGTATGTCCCGTTTGTCCAACACCTCAATTCTCCGAAATCATGACAGATGTTGGGCAAAATAGAACTGTTCGCAGGTTTGCCTTTTTTTTACTTGATCTGTTTCTAAAACTAGGTCTACAATGTTTATATAAGAAACATTTAAAATAGGCTTAATTATTCCCATTGTCCATTAGTTTCCCTTGTCTTCTTTAATTTCTTCTGTAGGCTTTATTACTTTTCTTTTTCCGATAATCTATGTTAATTGCTCAGTTATAGTCGTTCAGGGAAACATCCATTCCCAGTGTCACGGAAAGTCTGTATTTAGAGAGTGAGTGTGGGGCATGAGTGGAGTAGCAGCGGGGAAGGGGTAGGCGATATACGGCTCGTGTAATCCAAGTGATGATCTAGGTTGGTCCCACGGGAGTCGAGACCGCTTGGCATGTCATAGAAATACCAAGTAGATCAAGGAGTCCACAAGCAAGGGCAATGCGACTTTCAGAGAACCCAGTGAGGTAGCACACTGTCCACTGATTGTGAGGGTGGGGTGAAAAGTGGTTTAGGCATCACACTGTGAACTGGACATCCTTTCCCCGCCAGACGTCCTTTTTCCAGTACGCTGTATTAAAATGCCTGTCAGCATAGACTGAGAAGACCAGCCCAATACAATGCAGAAGGTTTTACTTCAGGTGTTCTGCAGGTGAAAATGAGACACCTGCCTGGTGCCCTTCTAGCCTGGCTGACGCGCAGCCCACGTGACTAAACAGCACGCTAGAGAGGCTGGTGTTAGCAAGACTAGTGCCCTTCCTCCATATAGTCTGGATTTTGTGTTGGTAGCCTACCTGACCAACCTTTCCCTCTCTGCTATAGACCTTAAAGATTTCCATATGTGTGTGAAGTGTGGTGATGACTGGAGAGTAAGCCTTCATGGCATTTGCACTATACAAACATGATGGGTACTTTGAAGAACTGTTTTTGTTTTGTCTTATTTCGTTTTAAGTTCCATTAAGATTATGAAATACATAATGGAAAAGGAAAGAGAATGGGAACATTGGAAATGAGGGAGGGAGGGTGGGTGTGCATAAGGTATGTAAGCAAAGTGTGGGATCCAAAATGAACATTTCTCAGGGATTTAACAACACCGCCAGATCCTCATTCACCACAGAACCGCAGACATATGGTCAGCCAACCATACTAACCCCTACTACGCCCCCCCCCTCTCTCTTTGTCTGTCTGTCTGGCTGACTAAGTACTTTTTTGCCCCACTGTCTGTCTGTCTGTCTGTCTGTCTGTCTGTCTGTCTGTCTGTCTGTCTGTCTGTCTGTCTGTCTGTCTGTCTGTCTGTCTGTCTGCCTGCCTGCCTGCCTGCCTGCCTGCCTGCCTGCCTGTCTGTCTGCCTGCCTGCCTGCCTGCCTGCCTGCCTGCCTGCCTGCCTGTCTGTCTGTCTGTCTGTCTGTCTGTCTGTCTGTCTGTCTGTCTGTCTGTCTGTCAGAGACAGAGAGACAGAGACAGAGAGAGAGAGAGGGAGTGAGGTGTTGTTGTTGTCAGACAGACAGACAGACAGACAGACAGACAGACAGACAGACAGACAGACAGACAGACAGACAGACAGACAGACAGACAGACAGACAGACAGACAGACAGACAGACAGACAGACAGACAGACAGACAGACAGACAGACAGTGGGGCAAAAAAGTATTTAGTCAGACACCAATTGTGCAAGTTCTCCCACTTAAAAAGATGAGAGAGGCCTGTAAAGTTTCATCATAGGTACACTTCAACTATGACAGACATAATGAGATTTTTTTTTCTAGAAAATCACATTGTACGATTTTTAATGAATTTATTTGCAAATTATGGTGAAAGTAAGTATTTGGTCACCTACAAACAAGCGAGATTTCTGGCTCTCACAGACCTGTAACTTCTTCTTAAAGAGGCTCTTCTGTCCTCCACACTTTACCTGTATTAATGGCACCTGTTTGAACTTGTTATCAGTATAAAAGACACCTGTCCACAACCTCAAACAGTCACACTACAAACTCCACTATGGCCAAGACCAAAGAGCTGTCAAAGGACACCAGAAACAAAATTGTAGACCTGCACCAGGCTGGGAAGACTGCATCTGCAATAGGTAAGAAGCTTGGTTTGAAGAAATCAACTGTGGGAGCAATTATTAGGAAATTGAAGACATACAAGATCACTGATAATCTCCCTCGATCTGGGGCTCCACACAAGATCTCACCCCGTGGGGTCAAAATGATCACAAGAACGGTGAGCAAAAATCCCAGAACCACACGGGGGGACCTAGTGAATGACCTGCAGAGAGCTGGGACCAAAGTAACATAGCCTGCCATCAGTAACACACCAGGGACTCAAATCCTGCAGTGCCAGACATGTCCCCTTGCTTAAGCCAGTACATGTCCAGGCCCGTCTGAAGTTTTCTAGAGAACATTTGGATGATCCAGAAGAAGATTGGGAGAATGTCATATGGTCAGATGAAACCAAAATATAACTTTTTGGTAAAAACTCAACTCGTCGTGTTTGCAGGACAAAGAATTCTGAGTTGAATCCAAAGAACACCATACCTACTGTGAAGCATGGGGGTGGAAACATCATGCTTTGGGGCTAATTTCTGCAAAGGGACCAGGACGACTGATCTGTGTAAAGGAAAGAATGAATGGGGCCATGTATCGTGAGATTTTGAGTGAAAACCTCCTTCCATCAGCAAGGGCATTGAAGATGAAACGTGGCTAGGTCTTTCAGCATGACAATGATCCCAAACACACCGCCCAGGCAACGAAGGAGTGGCTTCGTAAGAAGCATTTCAAGGTCCTGGAGTGGCCTAGCCAGTCTCCAGATCTCAACCCCATAGAAAATCTGTTGAAAGTCCGTGTTGCCCAGCAACAGCCCCAAAACATCACTGCTCCAGGTTCAACTGTTCTGTCTGCGGCTATGGAACCCTGACCTGTTCACCGGACGTGCTACCTGTCCCAGACCTGCTGTTTTCAACTCTCTAGAGACAGCAGGAGTGGTAGAGATACACTGAATGATTGGCTATGAATAGCTAAATTACATTTTCTCCTGAGGTGCTGACCTGTTGCACCCTCGACAACCACTGTGATTATTATTATTATTTAACCCTGCTGGTCATCTATGAACATTCGAACACCTTGGCCATGTTCTGCCTGGCACAGCCAGAAGAGGACTGGCCACCCCTCATACCCTGGTTACTCTCTAGGTTTCTTCCTAGGTTCTGGCTTTTCTAGGGAGTTTTTCCTATCCACCGTGCTTGTACACCTGCATTGCGTCTGCTAAATGACTTAAATGATTGCTTGCTGTTTGGGGTTTTAGGCTGGGTTTCTGTACAGCACTTTGTGGCATCAGCTGATGTAAGAAGGGCTTTATAAATACATTTTATTGATTGATATCTATTTATGTAGCAAGCTAATAACACAGAGCCTGACGTTAGCTAGCTAGCTGCTAGGAGGACGTCATTTCATTGGAGGAGTGGGTGAGTGACTTTTTCCCCTCGTTTTGTTTTTCAGTGGCTACACAGTTAGAGATGCACGTGTAATTTGGTTTGCTAGCAAGAAATGTGAATCACTTTGCTAGCTAGCTATGCTGAACGCCGTTATCCAGTTATCATATCTCTTGCGTTTGCAAATTAATTCTGACTAGCTATCTACTCCAATTTAAAAACACTCTTGTCTTGTCTGAGTGTGCCAGAGAGCAGAATAAGTGATGAATTTACGAATGCGCAAGACCCGCTGAATATGACCAGTGTCAGTAAACATAGGCATAAAAAGTAATAGTTAATCATGAAAGCTCTAGATAACATGTAAACAGCCTAACCAACTCTGCTAGGGCGAGTTAAATGGTCAGTGAGGTATTCTCTCATTTGCGTCTGGAAGTAGCTAGCTTGCAAGCTAGCCAACCTTTGCCAGTTAGCTTGGTTGGGACAAAGGATGAGCAGCCTATTCCCCATCATTTATCAGTGCAATTTTGACGGCCAACGAGCTAAAAAAGTTTGAGAGGTTTTATCTAATGTTATTTTGTTAGATTTTAGCTCATCTTGCTCTGGCTAGAATTAGTTGTTGATCTTGTTGTTCTTGATGTGTATACAGGGAAATATAGCCTACCTTTTTATGATTGTTTACCAACTGGCAAGTTTCTTCACTGACATTTTCAACCTCTCCCTGTCTGAGTCTGTAATGCCAACACGTTTCAAACAGACCACCATAGTCCCTGTGCCCAAGAACACTAACCTGCCTAAATGACTACGGACCCGTAGCACTCATGTCTGTAGCCATGAAATGCTTTGAAAGGCTGGTTATGGCTCACATGAACACCATTATCCCAGAAACCCTAGACCCACTCCAATTTGCACACCAACAGATCCACAGATGATGCAATCTCTATTGCTCTTTCACACCTGGACAAAAGGAACACATATGTGAGAATGCTATTCATTGTCTACAGCTCAGTTTTCAACACCATAGTGCCCTCAAAGCTCATCACTAAGCTAAGGACCCTGGGACTAAACACCTCCCTCTGCAACTGGATCCTGAACTTCCTGATGGGCCGCCCCCAGGTGGTGAGGGTAGGTAACAACACATCCGCCACGCTGATCCTCAACACAGGGGCCCCTCAGGGTTGTCTGCTCAGTCCCCTCCTGTACTCCCTGTTCACTCATGACTGCACGGCCAGGCATGACTACAACACCATCATTAAGTTTGCTGATGACACAACAGTGGTAGGCCTGATCACCGACAATGATGAGACAGCCTATAGGGAGGAGGTCAGAGACCTGGCCGTGTGGTGCAAGGACAACAACCTCTCCCTCAACGTGATCAAGACAAAGGAGATGATCATGGACAACAGGAAAAGGAGGACCGAGCACGCCCCCATTCTCATCGATGGGGCTGGGGTGGAGCAGGTTGAGAGCTTCAAGTCCCTTGGCGTCCACATCACCAACAAACTAACATGGTCCAAGCACACCAAGACAGTTGTGAAGAGGGCCTGACAAAACCTATTCCCCCTCAGGACACTACAAATATTTAGTATAGGTCCTCAGGCCCTCAAAATGTTTTACAGCTGCACCATCGAGAGCATCCTGACGGGTTGCATCACTGCCTGGTATGGCGACTGCTCAGCCACCGATCTCAAGGCACTACAGAGGGCAGTGAGTACGGCCTAGTACATCACTGGGGCCAAGCTTCCTGCCTTCCAGGACCTCTATACCAGGCGGTGTCAGAGGAAAGCTCTAACAATTGTCAAAGACTCCAGCTACCCTAGTCATAGACTGTTCTCTCTGCTACCACATGGCAAGTGGGACCAGAGTACCAAGTCTAGGTCCAAGAGGCTTCTACAAAGCTTCTACCCACAAGCCTGAACAGCTAATCAAATGTCAACCCAAACTATTTGCATTCCCCCCCACCCCACCCTCTTTTACGCTGCCGCTACTCTCTGTTATTATCTATGCATAGTCATTTAATAACCCTACCTACATGTACATATCACCTCAATTACCTCGACACCGGTGCCCCTGCACATTGACTCTGTACCGGTGCCCCCTGTATATAGCCCCGCTATTGTTATTGACTGCTGCTCTTTAATGATTTGTTATTCTTATCTCTTACTTTTGTTTTTGTTGTTATTTTCTTAAAATTGCATTGTTGGTTAAGGGCTTGTAAGTAAGCACTTCACTGTAAGGTTGTATTGTATTCGGCACATGTGACAAATACAATTTGCTTTGATTTGTTTGATCAATAGGACTGCACATTTCCTAAATTAAAGAGGACTCCCATGGTATTTAGCTATATAATTGCAGAAATCAATTCAAGTGTATTTTGTGGCTTTTGCCGAATGCCTTTTAATGATCTAAGGTTGTGCTGTTGCAACTGCCTGTAAACACACAGTCAAAATGAATGATGGCAGGCCCTTCTGGTAAATTGCTTGTTTGCATATTTGCCTACTGTGCCTCGGATTGGCTATGGTGCACTTGTCTGCGTAGAGTCTGGTCCTGGATGAGACAGACGTTTTATTTACTGCACTATTAGCCCATACAAATGCATTGAATAATAGTTTCACAACATGGAACAACAGATAGTCCCCCCCAAAAAAAAAAAATCTAAAGGAAGTTTGTTCTGAAGTGTCTTTCCTATATCCGAGAGCTATAAGAAAGATCAGAAACAATTATTATTATTATTATTATTTATTTATTTTGACATGTATTTAACACTTTATTTTGGGAATTAAACGGTCTCCATATATACTTCCATTTATTTTTTCAACTGGTACCGGGGGACATTCAGAGTCTTGTGAGGTCTGTGGGCATCCTAGAGCAAAGCACCATCGTGCTCGTGAGAGTCTCGCCTTTCCGCAGAGGGGACATATTAGTGTGTAGCACAAACTGTTCGGAGGCTACAGACCATTATGTGAGAAGGCCAATTTTCGTGATGTCTCACAGTCTGACAAACACCGCTCTAGCTCTGTCAGTTTTCACCGCAGATGCGGAAGTGCGACATCGGCAGATGTGGTATATTGAGATGCATCCAATGCAAAACAACACATATCTCTAGATTAAATTGACAGATTTTTATGGGGATTCTTTTATTATTCGATTTCCGAAATGGGAAGACGACCACAAGGAAATCTCTGCTATTTTCCCCTTGCAATAGCTAGGCTACAATATCACACCAAATTAATGTTTGTTGGGGTAGACCTAAACTGTCAAATTATATTTACTGTGCTTAGATGTTTGTCCTCGTGGCCTTTGTTTGCAAGTTAGTTAGGATGCAGTAGAGATGATTCGTGTAGATCAGATGTTATTTCTGATGCTAAACCCCTCAGATGAAATACATAGTTGTATGATTAACAGGGCTGGGTGGCATTAAGCCTATGTTCAGAAACCAAGGCTACCCACCAAGTACCTACAGACTGAAGGACTTCTAGAGGCCTAAGCAATATTGTTATAAACCAAAATCAGGTTTGACCCATTTGTAATTTTAATATGTTTCTCTATTAGGTGAACATATGCCATCTATTAGCAGAAACATTTATTTAGCCTTTTACCTTTGACTCAATAAGAACAAGGTTTCAGTTTCAGATGTAGGATGAGATATGGTTCTGAATAAAAAGCAGAATCAGATATACACCTCCATCACCACGAGCCATAATATACCAGTGAACGAATGCATCAGTATAAGAGTGCTGTGAGAGACTCATGGTCTTAAAACGTTCCATATGGGGCTGCTGGGCCTGTGTCAGACTGAGCTGATACACAGTACTGGGCCTGGCACCACCAACACACTTTCTGTCTTCTTTTATTTGAGCTGTCATGCTTTACCTGACACCTGTGCTGTGATTGGATAACCTTTTGTCTCGGAGAACAAAATTATACTTTTCACCCTTGCCTCGCCCTCTCTATGTCTGCCTCTGTATGTGTTCAGTAGTAGTCTCACGCTCCAGACACTGTTATTTTTGTAAATGTTGAAATATGGATAAAAAAACAAAACAATGGAAAACTGGACCCATTTTAAACAAGCTAAATCTCCGCAGTGCGAAGAAAGATGAATGCTCTTTTTTTCTGTTACAGTGTGTAAGCCGTTGTTCTCCATTCTGTTACTTCAGAATAGTGCACATTATGCATATACTGTATGTCAGGCCGAGCACAGTATCTATCTCATAGAATAGTTTTATGTTTTACATGTGTCTGTTGGTATCTAGCAAGATGTCCATCTCATCTCAGTACATATGTTCAATATCAATATCAGCACACTCAGCAAGTCCCTGTGCCAGAGAACTGTGTTTCAGGTTATTGTTGGGATACATGGGCAATTCTCTCTCTCTCTCTCTGTCTCTGTCTCACTCAATGTCTCAGACACGTGCACAAACAAACTGTCTTGGCTCATACTCTGTCTTTCCAGACTTTGAAGGGAGTTCAGATGTCGAATATAAGACAGGTCCCCACCAAAACAAAATATCAAACTTTGAGTTAGAATAAATAATATCTCTCCCACCCTTTCTTTCTGCCCCCCACTCCCATTTTTCTTTCTGTCCCCCACTCCCATTTTTCTTTCTGCCCCCCACTCCCATTTTTCTTTCTGCCCCCCACTCCCATTTTTCTTTCTGCCCCCCACTCCCATTTTTCTTTCTGCCCCCACTCCCATTTTTCTTTCTTCCCCCACTCCCATTTTTTTTCTTTCTGTCCCCCACTCCCATTTTTTCTTTCTGTCCCCCACTCCCATTTTTCTTTCTGCCCCCACTCCCACTTTTCTTTCTGCCCCCACTCCCATTTTTCTTTCTGCCCCCACTCCCATTTTTCTTTCTGTCCCCCACTCCCATTTTTCTTTCTGTCCCCCACTCCCATATTTCTTTCTGCCCCCACTCCCATTTTTCTTTCTGCCCCCACTCCCATTTTTCTTTCTGCCCCCCACTCCCATTTTTCTTTCTGTCCCCCACTCCCATTTTTCTTTCTGCCCCCCACTCCCACTTTTCTTTCTGCCCCCACTCCCATTTTTCTTTCTGCCCCCCACTCCCATTTTTCTTTCTGTCCCCCACTCCCACTTTTCTTTCTGCCCCCACTCCCATTTTTTTCTGTTCTGTCCCCCACTCCCATTTTTCTTTCTGCCCCCCACTCCCATTTTTCTTTCTGCCCCCACTCCCATTTTTCTTTCTGCCCCCCACTCCCATTTCCCTTCTCTGTGTTATTTCATTCTTGGCTGGAGGAGAAGTATGTGCACTTATTATGTGTTTTCCATGGTAGCCTTCCCTCTGGAATAGTTTAGCAACAGAGAGTGAAAGGGTGAGCTTAAGTGACAGAGAGACATAATGAGGTATAAGGAGACCGGGAAGACATTGGGCTGAAATAGATGGACTTATTTTACCTGACTATTCTGGTGGAATACTTCTATATATTAACTGCCTAGTTTCAAACACACCATCCCTGTACTTAGATACATCTATTGATTGGCTATCTACTGACAATATTTTAACAAACCTGTCTTCCCTGCCATGTCCAACTCTGTCATTCTAACTGGCTGTCATTATAATGCACACACACACACACACACACACACACACACACACACACACACACACACACACACACACACACACACACACACACACACACACACACACACACACACACACACACACACACACACACACACACACACACACACACACACACACACACACAGGCACACAGGCACACAGGCACACAGGCACTCCTGGACTAGGGTTGAGAAGTCTACCAGCAGCAGATGAATGATAAGTTGGTTAGTGTGAGAGATATGAAAGAGATAGAAGATTATGTTATGAAATCTAAGTGTGGAACCGTGCGTTTGCCTCTGCATGACCATGACAAGAGGAATAAGCTGGACTGATCTAAACCAGCCAGTTAGGCAGGAACACAACCCAATCTAATGGAAAGATTTTACTTGCTATTTGCTATTTATCTGTTGGAGTAACTTCAAACAAAAAGGAGAAGGAAAATATACATTTTATGAATTGCAAAAAAAGTGTAGTTTCTTTGAGCTTTGTGGGAAATGTGTTTAACATTCAGACAGGGACGTCTACCGTGGCAGCTTGAATTCCCTGACCCTGTTTGGTCTTGGCATAGAGGCCTTTTGTCAGTCATCTTATTAGAGCCACAACATGATTGGCTAAGGGCTGCTGGCACCCGCCCAGTAGAGGAAGAAGTGCAGTGCTGCTGGGCTGTGAAGCTGTGTTGTTGAACGGCACTGTGCTCTGGGGTTGTGTTGAAGGCCTGTGTTGTGGCAGAAGGTTGCCCTGTGTGTTCAGGAGGTGGTATGGTTTGGTCTACTCAGAAATAATATAATACTCTGCCACTGTGTGGTTGGCCTCTAGGGTTGTAGTGTGCTCCGGGAGTTGTGTTGCTGGACTGTGCTGGGCTGTTTTGTTGCCAGTGCTGTGATCTTTGGTAGAACAGAGACTTTTATACAGATGTAGGATCTTGATTTGACCTGTATTGTCGCAGCAAAATAATCCTGCAGCAAAAGGATTTTACAGTTTAGTCCATAATATTGCTTGATTGATGGTTAGGCTATTAGCTGGTCAAAAGGAGGCTACATGAAAAGTGGAATACTGTTAATATAACCAAACGTGTTTTAGTGCAGATTTTCAGTGAATTTATGTAAATCATGAAGCTCATCTACATTTTGTTGCTGAAAATTCTCAGCAACAAAAGAGTGATCAAATGAAGATCCTACATCTGTAGGCCAACATGTACAATACACAGAGCGATGTATGCATATACATAAATAAAGAATGGCATTTACCACACGCTTTTATCCAAAGCAACTTACAATCAAAGAAACACAGAGATACTGTAGGCAGATGGATATCGCAAAAAGGATGAATTAGAAAGAAATGAGAATAGACAATGCAAATTAAGTTTCTGATTTCCCCAGAAATAAGCCCATTGCAAATGATCCCATTTGGAGCAGTTTAGCGGTATGTAATATTGGAAAAAGAAGAATGAGTGAGTACTACATATAAACAACACTCACCTCTTATATACACAGCATGATGTACTAGCATAATCAAACACTGCATGCTGATGGTTGTTTACAGCTGGTCATTACAAAATGTGACAGTTCAACTTAACCACCTGAGGCAATGTGCAAAAAATACAGTGTGAGAAAGTAGGAATGACTGCGTGTATATTTTATGTATCTTAGGTCGATGATTTAATTTCACATCTGTTCTGTAGCATTCAGAACTTTAGAGGAACACCCACAAACACCCCCACACACCCACACTGTGCAAACCCAAGGTCACTTTTGATCCTGCTCTATACCTTCCCCCCTCTTTTGTTGGCACTGAGCAATATGTTGTTTATGATGCCTCCACCTGGGTAAGCACTCATCTCTCTCTCCAGAAAGACTGTAAACCCCCAACCAACACACACGCCATTGTTTTTTCAGGATATATTCACAACACTGAAATGTAATATGTGTCAAAGGTAACATCTACATGGGCAAGAAAAAGTATGTGAACCCTTTGGAAATACCTGGATTTCTGCATAAATGTGTCATCAAATTTGACCTGATCTTCATCTAGGTCACAACAATAGACAAACAGTGGATTTAAAACTAATAACACATAAACAATTACATGTTTAAATGTCTTTATTGAACACACAATGTAAACACTCACAGTGCAGGGTGGAAAAAGTATGTGAACCCTTGGATTTAATAACTGGTTGACCCTCCTTTGGCAGCAATAACCTCAACCAAATGTTTTCTGTAGTTGCGAATCGGACCTGTACAGCGGTCAGGAGGAATTTTTGACAATTCCTCTTTTCAAAACTGTTTCAGTTCAGCAATATTCTTGTGATGTCTAGTGTGAACTGCTCTCTTGAGGTCGTGACACAGCATCTCAATAGGGTTGAGGTCAGGACTCTGACTGGGCCACTACAGAAGGGGTATTTTCTTGTGTTGAAGCCATTCTGTTGTTGATTTACTTATGTGTTTTGGGTCATTGTCCTGTTGCATCATCCAACTTCTGTTGAGCTTCAATTGGCAGACAGATAGCCTTACATTCTCCTGCAAAATGTCTTGATACACTTGGGAATTCATTTTTCTGTTGGTGAGAGCAAGCTGTCCAGGCCCTGAGGCAGCAAAGCAGCCACAAACCATGATGCTCCCTCCACCATACTTTACAGTTGGGATGAGGTTTTGATGTTGATGTGCTGTGCCTTTGTTTATCCACACATAGTGTTGTGTGTTCCTTCCCAACAACTCAACAGTAGTTTCATCTGTCCCCAGAATATTTCACCAGTAGTGCTGTGGAACATAAAGGTGCACTTTTGCAAACTTCAGACGTGCAACAATGTTTTTTTTGGACAGCAGTGGCTTCTTCCGTGGTGTCTTCCCATGAACACCATTCTTGTTTAGTGTTTTACGTATCGTAGACTTGTCAACAGAGATGTTAGCAAGTTCCAGAGATTTCTGGAAGTCTTTAGCTGACACTCTAGGATTCTTCTTAACCTCATTGAGCATTCTGCGCTGTGCTCTTGCAGTCATCTTTGCAGGACAGTCACTCCTAGGGAGAGAAGCAACAGTTTGGAACTTTTTCCATTTATAGACAATTTGTCTTACCGTGGACTGACAAACATCAAGGCTTTTAGAGATACTTTTGTAACCCTTTTCACCTTTATGCAAGTCAACAATTCTTAATCTTAGATCTACTGAGATATATTTTCTTTGAGGCATGGTTCACATCAGTCAATGCTTCTTATGAATAGCAAACTCAAATTTTGTGAGTGTTTTTATAGGGCAAGGCAGCTCTAACCAACATCTCCAATCTCGTCTCACTGATTAGACTCCAGGTTAGCTGACTCCTGACTTCAATCAGGTTTTGGAGAAGTAATTAGCCTAGGGGTTCACATACTTTTTCCAACCTACAGTACTCTGTGAATGTTTAAATTATGTAATCAATATAGACAAGAAAAATACAATAATTTGTGTGTTATTAGTTTAAGCACACTATATTTGTCCAATGTTGTGACTTAGATGAAGATCAGATCAAATTTGATGACCAATTTTTCTTGCCACTGTAGTTTCTCAGAGCAGTGAAGATATTCTTACATGAAATGTGCTCAAAATAGAACAAGAAAGGAAAAGAGAAGATGGATTGGCAGGAGCAAGGAAATTAAAGGAGACAATAAGGAAATAGACAATAGAATATCGGCGTATAAAATAGGATAGAAGGCCTTTAATGTCTCCAGTGACATATTCCCTGTTGTGTCCAACTTCAGCATGTGCAATAACTATATCAATGCTGTGCAGACACAGTTGAAGTATGAGCCTAATAGTGAAGGATTATAGTTGAGCTTTTGGGTAAAAACACAAAAAAAAACAGTGTTGCGATTGGAGACACACTCAGACATTGGATGGGTTATTGCATGCATCCCTTGTTTGAACACAGGATTTTGAGATATATTCCATGTACATAGATAGAGCATTCTTCTCCGATGCACCATGGGTGTTAATTCAATCAAGTAACATTTCACAATCCTCATTTTTCACACAAAAACATAGGCTGCTGGTTATAAAAAGTGTGGTGGAAAAATGCACACAACAGTAAGGGAATAGGACAACAGGTGAGCATTTGTCCTTGGATAATAATCTCTAATCTGTGGCATTATTCAGGGTTCATTGGAATGCCTTAGTATCAAAGAGTACATTAAGGTCACTAGACTGTAGTTGCGTTGGAGTACCAGGAAGTGATATTAACATGAGATAATGAACACTGCTGAAAAACAGCCAGGTGAGACTGATGTAGGCACCAGTGCTGCCACTTTGACAAACACAGTGGAACTGCACATCAATTAGCCAATCATCCAAAACTACTGTAGTTCTGCAAGCCACACCATTTTACAGTATGTTATGCCAGACCTTTAGAAGTCTGTCCATATTCTATCTAACCGTTCCCATATCTTTATTAACTAACTTCTAGTTCGTAAAGACATCTTTATGAACTATCCCAGCTGTCATCTGTACTTCCTACTGAAATTGACCTTACATAACACATGTTTTGATCCACCACCATGCACTCTAACTTTGTGTGCGAGCTCTGACTGTGAAGGGGTGAGACAGACACTCAGCACTTTCCTATTCATACAGAGTATATGCCCTTTTTCTGTGGGAATCCTCTGGTTTACACAACTGAGTAACAGGTGCTGTGTCTGCCCCTATAGTCCTCTACCCTCTATCCCCTCCTTCCTTGCTCTCTCTCTCTCCCTTCTGTACTCTTCATCTTCCCCACTGCGTTTGCCATCACCCACTATCCTTCTCTTGCCCTCTGCCTTTCCCTCTCTCCTTACCAAGGTATCTCCTTGAGGTTCTTCTCCTCTTTTCAGACACCCTCTTCCCATTAGACACTGACATGACAGCATACATTGAACATGAGTGTTAATCCTGACATTCCCTGTTTGTGGCACCCTGCTCCATCTCTCCAGAGAGAGAGAGAGATAGAGAGTGAGAGAGAGAGAGCTTCCCATTGACTCAGACTAATTATATCCATATCTAAAGTCTCTGTCTCCATCTACTGGCCTCTGCATGTAATGAAAGGAAATATTGTATCATGCATTTGCATCTTCCCTTCCTGTAAATTCCTTTGAGCACCGCTGCCTTCACCAAAGGTAGGCTGTACTGCTTTTTGACTTTGTTACATCAGATGGTGCAGAGACAATCGTTTCCCCCTCGCATTTCTCACGGTCACTTGTAATCTCATAGCAAGTAACACACTACCAGCCAGTAAAACGTTGGAATTATTGATGATAATTTCTATAAATATAATTTGAAATTAAAGATTAGGATATACACTGATTTTACCCAGGTTTACCACGTCTGCAGCTTTACAGGTTTGCCATAATTAGGACCAAGACCAGATGGGTTGATCCCCCCCGCCTTTACTTTTTGTATTTGTTTCAAAATGTGTGTGTGTAGGTGTGTGTAGTTGTGTGTACAGTGCCAGTCAAACGTTTGTGTACACCTACTCATTCAAGGGTTTTTATTTATTATTTACTATTTTCTACAATGTAGAATAATAGTGAAGACAATAAAACTATGAAATAACACATTTCCACATTCTTGGCCTTCTCTCAACCAGCTTCATGAGGTAGTCACCTGACAGGTGAGCCTTGTTAAAAGTAAATTTATGGATTTTTTTCCTTCTTAATGCGTTTAAGCCAATCAGTTTCAGTTTCGCAAAAACCATCAAACAATATGATAAAATTGGCTTGTGGAGGGCCACAGGACAGGAAGACCCAGAGTTTCCTCTGCTGCAGAAGATAAGTTCATTAGAGTTAACTGCACCTCAGAAATTGCAGGCCAAATAAATGCTTCGCATAGTTAAAGTAACAGACACATCTGAGCATCAACTTTTCAGAGGAGACTGCGTGACTCAGGCCTTCGTGGTCGAATTGCTTCAATGAAACTACTACTAAAGGACACCAATAATGATAAGAGACTTGCTTGGGCCAAGAAACACAAGCAATGGACATTAGTGTCATGTTTTGTCTTAGATTGTCTTGTCATTATGCTTTCCCTTCTGTTCGTTTCCCCCTGCTGGTCTTATTAGGTTCGTTCCCTTTTTCTATCCCTCTCTCTCCCCCTCCCTCTCTCTCCTCTCTCTATCGTTCCGTTCCTGCTCCCAGCTGTTCCTATTCCCCTAATCATCATTTAGTCTTCCCACACCTGTTCCTTATCTTTTCCCCTGATTAGAGTCCCTATTTCTTCCCTTGTTTTCCGTTCCTGTCCTGTCGGATCCTTGTCTATTGTTCACCGTGCTGTGTCTGTGTATCGCCCTGTCGTGTCGTGTTTCCCTCAGATGCTGCGTGGAGAGCAGGTGTCTGAGTCTGCTAGGTTCAAGTGCCTTCCCGAGGCAACCTGCAGTTCTTGTTCGAGTCTCCAGTCTGTTCTCGTCATTACGAGTGGAATTATGTCTTTTGTTTGTAGAATTACTTTACTGGATTAAAGACTCTGTTTTCGCCAAGTCGCTTTTGGGTCCTCATTCACCTGCATGACAGAAGGATCCGACCAAAGAATGGACCCAGCGACTACAGACGCTCGTAACACTGCCGTCGAGATCCAAGGAGCCATGCTCGGCAGACACGAGCAGGAATTGTCTGCTGCTCGCCATGCCGTGGAGAACCTGGCCGCTCAGGTTTCCGACCTCTCTGGACAGTTCCAGAGTCTTCGTCTCGTGCCACCTGTTACTTCCTGGCCTGCCGAGCCTCCGGAACCTAGGGTTAATAACCCACCTTGCTACTCCGGGCAGCCCACGGAGTGCCGCTCCTTTCTCACCCAGTGTGATATTGTGTTCTCTCTACAACCCAACACATACTCTAGCGAGAGAGCTCGGGTTGCTTACGTCATTTCACTCCTTACTGGCCGGGCTCGAGAGTGGGGCACAGCTATCTGGGAGGCAAGGGCTGATTGTTCAAACAATTACCAGAACTTTAAAGAGGAGATGATTCGGGTTTTTGACCGTTCAGTTTTTGGTAGGGAGGCTTCTAGGGCCCTGGCTTCCCTATGCCAAGGTGATCGATCCATAACGGATTACTCTATAGAGTTTCGCACTCTTGCTGCCTCTAGTGACTGGAACGAGCCGGCGCTGCTCGCTCGTTTTCTGGAGGGACTCCACGCAGTGGTCAAAGATGAGATTCTCTCTCGGGAGGTTCCTTCCAGTGTGGACTCTTTGATTGCTCTCGCCATCCGCATAGAACGACGGGTAGATCTTCGTCATCAAGCTCGTGGAAGAGAGCTCGCGTCAACGGTGTTTCCCTGCTCCGCATCGCAACCATCTCCCTCCTCTGGCTCAGAGACTGAGCCCATGCAGCTGGGAGGTATTCGCATCTCGACCAAGGAGAGGGAACGGAGGATCACCAACCGCCTGTGCCTCTATTGCGGATTTGATGGACATTTTGTCAATTCATGTCCAGTAAAGGCCAGAGCTCATCAGTAAGCGGAGGGCTACTGGTGAGCGCTACTACTCAGGTCTCTTCATCTAGATCCTGTACTACTATGTCGGTCCATCTACGCTGGACCGGTTCGGGTGCTACATGCAGTGCCTTGATTGACTCTGGGGCTGAGGGTTGTTTCATGGACGAAGCATGGGCTCGGAAACATAACATTCCTTTCAGACAGTTAGACAAGCCTACGCCCATGTTTGCCTTAGATGGTAGTCATCTTCCCAGTATCAGATTTGAGACACTACCTTTAACTCTCACAGTATCTGGTAACCACAGTGAGACTATTTCTTTTTTGATTTTTCGTTCACCTTTTACACCTGTTGTTTTGGGTCATCCCTGGCTAGTATGTCATAATCCTTCTATTAATTGGTCTAGTAATTCTATCCTATCCTGGAACGTTTCTTGTCATGTGAAGTGTTTAATGTCTGCCATCCCTCCCATTTCTTCTGTCCCCACTTCTCAGGAGGAACCTGGCGATTTGACAGGAGTGCCGGAGGAATATCATGATCTGCGCACGGTCTTCAGTCGGTCCCGAGCCAACTCCCTTCCTCCTCACCGGTCGTATGATTGTAGTATTGATCTCCTTCCGGGGACCACTCCCCCTCGGGGTAGACTATACTCTCTGTCGGCTCCCGAACGTAAGGCTCTCGAGGATTATTTATCTGTGTCTCTTGACGCCGGTACCATAGTGCCTTCTTCCTCTCCGGCCGTGGCGGGGTTCTTTTTGTTAAGAAGAAGGACGGTACTCTGCGCCCCTGCGTGGATTATCGAGGGCTGAATGACATAACGGTTAAGAATCGTTATCCGCTTCCCCTTATGTCATCAGCCTTCGAGATTCTGCAGGGAGCCAGGTGCTTTACTAAGTTGGACCTTCGTAACGCTTACCATCTCGTGCGCATCAGAGAGGGGGACGAGTGGAAAACGGCGTTTAACACTCCGTTAGGGCATTTTGAGTACCGGGTTCTGCCGTTTGGTCTCGCCAATGCGCCAGCTGTTTTTCAGGCATTAGTTAATGATGTTCTGAGAGACATGCTGAACATCTTTGTTTTTGTCTATCTTGACGATATCCTGATTTTTTCACCGTCACTCGAGATTCATGTTCAGCACGTTCGACGTGTTCTACAGCGCCTTTTAGAGAATTGTCTCTACGTGAAGGCTGAGAAGTGCTCTTTTCATGTCTCCTCCGTTACTTTTCTCGGTTCCGTTATTTCCGCTGAAGGCATTCAGATGGATTCCGCTAAGGTCCAAGCTGTCAGTGATTGGCCCGTTCCAAGGTCACGTGTCGAGTTGCAGCGCTTTTAGGTTTCGCTAATTTCTATCGGCGTTTCATTCGTAATTTCGGTCAAGTTGCTGCCCCTCTCACAGCTCTTACTTCTGTCAAGACGTGTTTTAAGAGGTCCGGTTCCGCCCAGGGAGCTTTTGATCTTCTAAAAGAACGTTTTACGTCCGCTCCTATCCTCGTTACTCCTGACGTCACTAGACAATTCATTGTCGAGGTTGACGCTTCAGAGGTAGGCGTGGGAGCCATTCTATCCCAGCGCTTCCAGTCCGACGATAAGGTTCATCCTTGCGCTTATTTTTCTCATCGCCTGTCGCCATCCGAACGCAACTATGATGTGGGTAACCGCGAACTGCTCGCCATCCGCTTAGCCCTAGGCAAATGGCGACAGTGGTTGGAGGGGGCGACCGTTCCTTTGTCGTTTGGACAGACCATAAGAACCTTGAGTACATCCGTTCTGCCAAACGACTTAATGCCCGTCAAACTCGTTGGGCGTTGTTTTTCGCTCGTTTCGAGTTTGTGATTTCTTACCGTCCGGGTAGCAAAAACACCAAGCCTGATGCCTTATCCCGTCTGTTTAGTTCTTCTGTGGCTTCTACTGATCCCGAGGGGATTCTTCCTTATGGGCGTGTTGTCGGGTTGACAGTCTGGGGAATTGAAAGACAGGTTAAGCAAGCACTCACGCACACTGCGTCGCGCGCGCTTGTCCTAGTAACCTCCTTTTCGTTCCTGTTTCCACTCGTCTGGCTGTTCTTCAGTGGGCTCACTCTGCCAAGTTAGCTGGTCATCCCGGTGTTCGAGGCACTCTTGCGTCTATTCGCCAGCGCTTTTGGTGGCCGACTCAGGAGCGTGACACGCACCGTTTCGTGGCTGCTTGTTCGGACTGCGTGCAGACTAAGTCGGGTAACTCTCCTCCTGCCGGTCGTCTCAGACCGCTCCCCATTCCTTCTCGACCATGGTCTCACATCGCCCTAGACTTCATTACCGGTCTGCCTTTGTCTGCGGGGAAGACTGTGATTCTTACGGTTGTCGATAGGTTCTCTAAGGCGGCACATTTCATTCCCCTCGCTAAACTTCCTTCCGCTAAGGAGACGGCACAAATCATCATCGAGAATGTGTTCAGAATTCATGGCCTCCCGTTAGACGCCGTTTCAGACAGAGGCCCGCAATTCACGTCACAGTTTTGGAGGGAGTTCTGTCGTTTGATTGGTGCGTCCGTCAGTCTCTCTTCCGGGTTTCATCCCCAGTCTAACGGTCAAGCAGAGAGGGCCAATCAGACGATTGGTCGCATACTACGCAGCCTTTCTTTCAGAAACCCTGCGTCTTGGGCAGAACAGCTCCCCTGGGCAGAATACGCTCACAACTCGCTTCCTTCGTCTGCTACCGGGTTATCTCCGTTTCAGAGTAGTCTGGGTTACCAGCCTCCTCTGTTCTCTTCCCAGCTTGCCGAGTCCAGCGTTCCCTCCGCTCAAGCGTTTGTCCAACGTTGTGAGCGCACCTGGAGGAGGGTGAGGTCTGCACTTTGCCGTTACAGGGCACAGACTGTGAGAGCCGCCAATAAACGCAGGATTAAGAGTCCAAGGTATTGTTGCGGCCAGAGAGTGTGGCTTTCCACTCGCAACCTTCCTCTTACGACAGCTTCTCGTAAGTTGACTCCGCGGTTCATTGGTCCGTTCCGTGTCTCCCAGGTCGTCAATCCTGTCGCTGTGCGACTGCTTCTTCCGCGACATCTTCGTCGCGTCCATCCTGTCTTCCATGTCTCCTGTGTCAAGCCCTTTCTTCGCACCCCCGTTCGTCTTCCCTCCCCCCTCCCGTCCTTGTCGAGAGCGCACCTATTTACAAGGTACGTAGGATCATGGACATGCGTTCTCGGGGACGGGGTCACCAATACTTAGTGGATTGGGAGGGTTACGGTCCTGAGGAGAGGAGTTGGGTTCCGTCTCGGGACGTGCTGGACCGTTCACTCATTGATGATTTCCTCCGTTGCCGCCAGGATTCCTCCTCGAGTGCGCCAGGAGGCGCTCGGTGAGTGGGGGGGTACTGTCATGTTTTGTCTTAGATTGTCTTGTCATTATGCTTTCCCTTCTGTTCGTTTCCCCCTGCTGGTCTTATTAGGTTCGTTCCCTTTTTCTATCCCTCTCTCTCCCCCTCCCTCTCTCTCCTCTCTCTATCGTTCCGTTCCTGCTCCCAGCTGTTCCTATTCCCCTAATCATCATTTAGTCTTCCCACACCTGTTCCTTATCTTTTCCCCTGATTAGAGTCCCTATTTCTTCCCTTGTTTTCCGTTCCTGTCCTGTCGGATCCTTGTCTATTGTTCACCGTGCTGTGTCTGTGTATCGCCCTGTCGTGTCGTGTTTCCCTCAGATGCTGCGTGGAGAGCAGGTGTCTGAGTCTGCTAGGTTCAAGTGCCTTCCCGAGGCAACCTGCAGTTCTTGTTCGAGTCTCCAGTCTGTTCTCGTCATTACGAGTGGAATTATGTCTTTTGTTTGTAGAATTACTTTACTGGATTAAAGACTCTGTTTTCGCCAAGTCGCTTTTGGGTCCTCATTCACCTGCATGACAATTAGACCATGTGGTAATCTGTCCTTTGGTCTTTGTGAGATGCAGAGTAGGTAAACGGATGATCTTTGCATGTGTGGTTCCCACCGTGAAGTATGGAGGAGGAGGTGTGATGGTGTGGGAGTGCTTTTCTGGTGACACTGTCAGTGATTTATTTAGAATTCAAGGCACACTTAACCAGCTGGCTACCACAGCATTCTGCAGGGATACGCCATCCCATTTGTTAAAGACTTTTTTGGTTACTGCATGATTCCATACCTATTATTTCATAGTTTTGATGTCTTCACTATTATTCTACAATGTAGAAAATAGTAACAATAAAGAAAAACCCTTGAATGAGTAGGTGTGTTCAAACTTTTGATTGGTACTGTATATATATTTCTTAGTATTTTGAATATATGTTTTGGTTGTTTACTTTAGTGGGATATTACTTATTTGATCTTTAAATATATCGAATTTCCATGTCATTACAATAGTTATTCGTTTTAGCCAGTCATTTCATTTTAATAGGCTATTTCGAATGAAGGTGTTGCAGTAGGCCTAGCCTATGCTCTGCAACCTATTTGGAAAATTGAGGATCAAATAGACATGATTCATATTTGTAACTCAACCCTAAAATGTGAACGAAACTTTTTGAAATATGAAATAATGCTATTACAAATGTCCCATGGACAATACAGGCTAATTGTCTTTTGACCTTCACCTGATATATATTAGTTTAATTGAACTGAACTATGATCGCCTGTCATTTTATCTCTCGTCCTGTAGAATTTGGGCTAAATAACAGTTTCGCTGGATTTTATTAGTGAAAAAGATTTTGGTGGTGTGGTGATCAAACTGAAATCAGAGCAGTTGTCGATTCTCCCTATCGGAATACTGGGATTGAGCCAATTAACACACCTACGTACACACACACAAACACACGCACACGCTAGCGAGCATCACAATGCTGATCAGAGGCAGCAACCTCCTCCCAACACCCCTCCCTCTTCTTCTTCTTTCACTCACACACATTCAAAGACACTCCGCTAGGGCAAACACAACGGCTCCACTTTGAGAAGGAAAGAGGACAATTCAGATATGATTATATACAGAATAACATAGATGTAAATGTGTCTATTTTCTAACTGAAACCCTTTTCGGTTATGGAGTGCGTTTTGGACATGGACTGAGTCGCTCAGATGGACCTCCGAGGCGCGAAGAAACGGCTGGCGGGGACATGGCAGGTGACATGCCTAGCTCTCCTGGATTTTGTTTGAGCTCAGAATCGCTATTCAATCCCTGAGGAACTGGAACATGTGGCTTAAATTGGAAATATAGCCGAGGATTTGGGCTTTGGTTTCTACGTAGAGAGACTGTGCGCAGGTTCAGAATAGTTTCAGGCACAAAAAAAATTAAAAATACTTTGAGACGAATTTAGAAAATTGTATTTTATTTGTAAACTAAATAATTGATGGAGAGGAGCTATGTGAACAGTCTCTCTTGCTCTTTCCATTTGCCATGGTAATCGAAAAACCTTTGGAAATATTAAGGGTTGAGGTGGATATTTTAGATGTAAACGATAGCTCTCCCAGTTTTCCGTGGAGCGAGTTTAATCAAGATATATTCGAGGTGGCGGTACATGGGTTTGGGGTCAATTTGTATTGAATTCAAAATAAAATAGACAAACCGTCACTCCAAAACTAGCGGACCAATGGAGACTCATTGTCTAGGCCTCCCTCTAAACTCCGCCCTTAACGGAAAAAAATGCCAACAACTCGCAATCGAAAAGAATGGCAGTGAAAACAAAGAAACAGACATCGAAAGCAGACATTTAGTAAATGTTTTATTTAACCTTTATTTAACGTGGCAAGTCAGTTAAGAACAAATTCTAATTTTATACATGCAGGCAAGTGCGTAGGCAAAAATGTATTCAATAGGATTGGTTGCTGGGAAAGTTTAACCGAAAAAAAAATTGCATTCGTTTTCAAATATATGTTTTTATCATTTGTCATAGAGTTTTGTTCTCGCTTTAAAATGATTTGCCTACACGTTTTGGGTTGTTTGGTTTTTGATTTCAACATTCATTTATTTCACCCGTCCTCGAAAATATAATGCTTACATTCTCAACTTTATTTTTCATGTTCACGATTTATTTTGAATTCAATACGTAGGTCGTGAAATTGACCCCATAACCGTGTCCCGCCTAGCGTTAGCAGTACGTTTGCGGAGTTGGTCCTGGAGAGCCCGTTGGACACAGAGGAGCAGAATACGCACCAAATTGTGCTGACTGCTGTGGATGGAGGCTCGCCAGAGAGTTCCAGGACAGCGCAGATCAATATAACAGTTATAGATGCAAATGACAACACGCCTGTGTCCCACCAGTCTTTATACAGAGTGAAGCTTGTGGAAAACGCACCGAAGGACACTGTTGTGATTAAACTAAACGCATCGGATTTGGATGAGGGTCCAAACACGGAAATCACATACGCTTTCAGCGGGCATGCACCCAGTGGCTGTGCACTGTACGGTTCTGGTGATATCATAGATGTGAATGACAACCTCCCGGAGGTGATTTTGACATCAGTGTCCACACCTGTCCAAGAGGACGGACCACCCGGGACTGTGATAGCTGTCATTAGTGTCATGGACAAGGAAAATGGGAACCTTGACTGTGAAATTCCAGATCATGTCCCAGCTCCACTCCTCTTTTAAGAATTATTACACTTTGGTAACTTGTGATTTCTTTGGGACCGAGAGACCATTTCTGACTACATCACTCTCACAGCGCGGGAAATGGGCGCGTCTCCCTTGTTCACAATGACAACTATTTTAGTGCAAGTGTCAGACATGAATGACATCGCACCCCGATTCATGCAGCCATCATACATTGTATATTTGAGAGAGAATAACGCACCAGGAACCTCAATTTGTTCGGTTACTGCCCTGGATCCAGATTCGGAACAAAATGCCTATCTTACACTATTCTGGAAGGTGATATACAGGGAATGCCGGTGTCCACCTACGTCTTCATAAACTCAGACAATGGAAATATGTACGCCCAGCGTTCTTTTGACAATGATCAGCTAAAAAACGTTACAATTTTAGTCCAAGCACAAGATTCCGGTTTCCCTCCCCTGAGCAACAATGTTATTGTGAATGTCTTTATTTTTGACCAAAATACGCGGTGCTTAGTAGTGTCTCTGTGCGCTATCTCGTTCACGTTTCTGATGGCTATTATCGTTTTGGCCCGGATAAGGGCATACAGGGAACTTCCATTCGAGGATGTAATTTCTCTCTTAGTGGATGCTGCGTGTTCCGATCTGAGGAGTCTACGGCTGATGTGATCAATAAGTCCAACCTGAATGTGCAGAAAACCACAGGCACCAAAGGATCCACGAACTGCGACGAGGCAAAAATGCAACGGCCCCCTTTCACAGGCACACTACTTCAAGATGTGTCTGACCCAGGAATCATCAAAGAGCGATTTCATGTTCCTAAAGCCATGCATCCCAATAACTGCAACTCCACAGAAGGATAACACCAAGGGCACAGACGACATCGAGTTGGAACGCACAGGACCTCCGCAACCTGATAGTGAACAACGGAGCAATTACTCCGAACGATGTATACTGTTTCAAACTTAATCACATCAGACAGACACATTTTAAAATGGCAATGCATCATTTTATTTGTGTCCTGTTTCGGTGGTTGTCATGCTTTTTCAACAAATAAGAAGCATTGCAAATATAGGAGAAAACGAATGGAAAACAATGATGCATGAGTCAGAAACGCTGTAGCTATGATTAACTTATAAAGTTATCTTAGAGACCGAACAAATATTGTCAGTCATACTATTAGAATTATGCGTGAAGATTCTATATTGAAGTGGAGGGAGAAGAAAATAGCCGACTATCAGGAGCGAGTGAGCAAGCATCAGGAGCGAGTGAGCAAGCATCAGGAGCGAGTGAACAAGCATCAGGAGCGAGTGAGCAAGCATCAGGAGCGAGTGAGACTCGAGTTTAATCATGGGCCTAGACCTAGATAGCCTCTCCACTAATCATTTGAATATAATTGTATATTTTATCGATTTATATAAAGAGAGAAGTCATGTGAAGTAATCCGTATAATAAGCAAAACAGCGTATTGTATAGTTTTGCTAATTACCTCAACAATCCAACAATATCAATTTGTTTGCTAAAGAATAAACTGACGTTTCAAGGCCTTTCGAGTTAGTAGTGCAAGACGTGGGGAACTCATACATTAAAGATAAAAATAATGAATGCATCCGAATATAACTAAATTCAAGTAATTCAAGTACTACATCATAAAAACAAAATGCTGATTTGCATACATATATTTGCAATTACTGACGGGATGGTGGCTCACTTGCAACTTTAGATAATCTGCCTCTTCCTAGGCATCCTCCATTGTGCCACAGGGGGGCAATAGCTGCATACATGGGTATATTAATGAACTTGTAGTGTATTGCATTAATAATGCAATAATGAAACAACTGTACTGCCCGTTTTCCTATTCGTTGTAGTACTAGTGTGTATTTCTTTTTTCCAAAGAGCAATTTAAACTATCCATTGCATATTAAATAATGTAATGTTTCTCACAGAATAATATTTATTTTCTGGCAATTATTTGTAATTAATGTGGTCTATCATTTCTGCTGTATTGCTAACCTTACTGTTTAAATTTTTCCTCCCAAGCAAGCGAACATTGACTGGACATTTATGAACAATCGCTGAAATTCACACTGTAGGGCATGTTGCTATTGCAGAAATCACAACACTAACCAACACTTTACTATGTGATTTGTTTTGTTAGCAGACTGCAACATGTCCACCCAGGAAGGAGAAGTTGGGAGTGTTGGAAGTGTAGGAGGTGTTCCAACCCGTACGTGGACTCTAAGGTACACCCAGCCCCTATCTGCACAGCGACCACCTGACTACCAGCCCAATGTCTACATCCCTGGCATGCTGTCTGGCTACTGTACACTGAAGCCTGCACCCAGAGGAGAACTGAACTCATTTTCTACATTTGGAAAGAAGAAGAGGTCCGTCTCTAGCTATGACCCAAGCTTGAGCAGAGAGAGGACAATCTGATCAACAGTGAATTTTCTAAATGAATATAGTGGGACAGACTGTGCATACAATTCAAGGTAATTTTGTGGATGCTCACTAAATATTAATATCAACAACCCATAAATTATAACCCTCTGTGTCTGTTTGTATCCATGCTGCTTTGAACGTATAATTTACAACATTACACCATAGTATTTTGTGTCAATACAGCAGTGTCTGTGTCATAATGCTATCCCTTTTCATTCATATCATGTGCAAACCTAGTTTAGGATGAGGGTGATGATGATGACGATTGTACAGTTATAATGGCAATTATAGCCACTTATGGTGAAAATGATCTGAGGCTATACCATCTGCAGATTATGCATTGCATTCCGTGAGGCAAGCATTTACAGGCATGCACAGTGCCTTCCAGATTTTGTTTTACGTTACAGCCTAATTCTAAAATGTATTTAAAACATTTTTTCCTCATCAATCTACACACAATACCCCACAATGACAAGGCGAAAAGAGGTTTGTAGAAATGTTCAATGTATTAAAAAAACAAAACTGAAATATCACATTTACATAAGTATTCAGACCCTTTACTCAGTACTTTGTTGAAGCACATTTGGAAGCAATTACCTCCTCGAGTCTTCTTGGGTATGATGCTACAAGATTGTATTTGGGGATTTTCTCCCATTCCTCTCTGCAAATCCTCTCATGCTCTGTCAGGTTGGATGGGGAGTGTTGCTGCACAACTATTTTCAGGTCACTCCAGAGATGTTTGATCGGGTTCAAGTCCGGGCTCTGGCTGGGCCACTCAAGGACATTCAGAGACTTGTCCCGAAGGCACTCCTGCATTGTCTTGGCTGTATGCTTAGGGTCGTTGTCCTGTTGGAAGGTGAATGTTCGCTCTGGAGAAGGTTTTCATCAAGGATCTCTGTACTTTTCTCCGATCATCTTTGCCTCGATCCTGACTAGTCTCCCAGTCCCTGCTGCTGAAAAACACCCCCAAGCATGATGCTGCCACCACCATGCTTCACCTTAGGTGTGGTGCCAGGTTTCCTTCAGACGTGACACTTGTCATTCAGGCCAAAGTGTTCAATCTTGGTTTCATCAGAGCAGAGAATATTGTTTCTCATGGTCTGAGAGTCCTTTAGGTGCCTTTTGGCAAATTCCAACTGGGCTGTCATGTGCATTTTATTGAGGAGTGGCTTCCGACTGTCCACTCTACTATAAAGACCTGATTGGTGGAGTGCTGCAGAGATGGTTGTCTTTCTGGAAGTTTCTCCCATCTCCACAGAGGAATTCCAGAGTTCTCTCAGAGTGACCATCGGGTTCTTGGTTACCTTCCTGATCAAGGCCCTTCTCCCCAAGTTGCTCAGTTTGTCCGGGAGGTCAGCTCAATTAAGAGTCTTGGTGGTTCCAAACTTCTTCCATTTAAGAATGATGGAGGCCATTGTGTTCTTGGGGAACGTAAATGCTGCAGAAATATTTTGGTACCCTTCCCCAGATCTGTGCCTTGACATAATCCTGTCTCGGAGCTCTACGGACAATTCATTTGACCAAATGGCTTGGTTTTGTTCTCTGATGTGCACTGTCAACTGTGGGACCTTATATGGACAGGTGTGTGCCTTTCCAAATCCTGTCCAATTTATTTATTTATTTCACCTTTATTTAACCAGGTAGGCAAGTTGAGAACAAGTTCTCATTTACAATTGCGACCTGGCCAAGATAAAGCAAAGCAGTTCGACAGATACAACGACACAGAGTTACACATGGAATAAAACAAACAATACAGTCAATAATACAGTATAAACAAGTCTATATACAATGTGAGCAAATGAGGTGAGAAGGGAGGTAAAGGCAAAAAAGGCCATGGTGGCCTGACCCCAATCAATTGAATTTATCACAGGTGGACTCCAATCAAGTTGTAGAAACATCTCAAGGATGATCAATGGAAACAGGATGCACGTGAGCTCAATTTCGAGTCCATAGCAAAGGGTCTGAATACTTACTTAAATACTTTTATTTTTTATAAATTATTTAAAAAAAACATTTATCAAAACCTATTGTTTGTAGATTGCTGAGGAACTTTTGCAATGTAATAAATTATAGAACAAGGCTGTAATGCATCAAAATGTGGAAAAAGTCAAGGGATCTGAATATTATTTTGAAGGCCTTATATCTCACATTGTTTTACTTTATACCTTTATGTTTGACCTGTTTGGCTTCATAAACATTTCTATCATGTATACAATCAGAGATGTATGCTGATGTAATTTGATCGATGGGGTTAGGACGGGTATACTGGACACACATAGCCTTATGATTCAGTCTGGGACGTAGACCTGCAGTGTGGCGCTGCCCCTGCGATATGGTGCTGAATTTACTCATAGACAATTGCTGTGACGTTGACATCTATGATTATTGGATCAAAAGTTAGTAATTCTATTATCGGTTGCCCTGGGATTCACAGAGACATCCCACTGGGCACACCACATCATTTCAATGTGGAAATTTGGGGGTAACACTTTATTTTAAGGGTCCGTAATAAACCATTTATAACACAATTATAAGGCATTTACAAACAGCTTGCTCACAATTTATTCATAATTTCTCCCACATTTGTAAATACTAGTAAGCTAGTTATTCACACATGTATATAAAGTTACTTAAACATCCTGTGTTGTGTGCTTGTTTTTTTTTTACCAGGTACAGAAGGAATGTCTACCAATGGCATGTCTATGTTTTTGACTTTACTAATGATAAGTAAATGTTTTTTTTAAATGTGGGAGTAATGATTAATAAATGGTGAACTCAATTTATTAATGCCTTATAAGTGGTTTTACGACAGACCCTTAAAATAAAGTGTTGCCAATTTGGATCATATTTGGTTGAAATGTTTCTCAATGCGATAAAAAGCACAATAAAGTACATCCAGAACAAACTCCACTTAGCCAGGCCAGTGCGGTGAGGTGGAATGGACTGCACTGGGCTGTGCTGGCGAAACGGGGGAATCATGCGTAGGGATGGTGCCATATACCCCGGCCCGTGGAGACGCACTGGAGACCAGATGCGCTGAGCCGGCTTCATGGCACATTGCTCGATGCCCACTCTAGTCCGGCCGATACGAGGCGCTGCTATGTAACGCACCGGGCTATGCCTGCGCACCGAGGACACCGTGCGCCTCACGGTATAACACGGTGCCTGCCCGGTCCACCTCTCTCCACGGTAAGCACGGGGTGTTGGCTCAGGTCTCCTACGTGACTTAGCCACACTCCCCGTGTGCCCCCCCCCCCAATAATGTTTTGCTGCTGACTCTCGTCCCAGCTGCGCTGCCGTGCTAGCTCCTCATAATGCCAACTCTCGGCTTTAGCTGCCTCCAGCACTGGCTTGGGGGGCGATATTCTCCTGGCTGTACTCAGGGTCCCTTGCCATCCAAGATCTCCTCCTAAGTCCAGGAGTCTTGAACCCGCTGTTCCTGGGTACTACGCTGCTTGGTCCGGTTGTGGTGGGTGATTCTGTAATGCTCGTCTGTGATGGAAGGTGAGGACCAATGCGCAGCGTGGTAAGTGTCCATATTGATTTAATAGAATAAATGAACACTCAACAGAAAACAATAATGCGACAATGAACGAAACAAAACAGTCCTGTATTGTGAGTACACAAAACACAGAACAGAAAATAATCACCCACAACTCAAGGGTGAAAACAGGCTACCTAAATATGGTTCTCAATCAGGGACAACGATTGACAGCTGCCTCTGATTGAGAACCATACCAGGCCAGTGAAGACCGGTAACCCACCCAAATGGCTGTAGCCTGGGGTTTTGACTTGCTTGTCACGGTGGTGCCTCGGGGTTTTGGGTGGCACAGTAAAAGCACAGGCAGCTGCTTTAATGCCCTCCCCATTTCAATAGCATTCAGGGCACAACAAAGAGCCTCTTTGTCATAAACACCACAATCATATATTTTCTTGTAAAATCTCACCTGAAAAGAAAAAAATGAAAAGTATTTTAGGAACGGTGGAGAATTGACCCCCAATCTAGCCCTAACCTAACTCTAACCCCTATTCTGACCCTAAGCCTGGCCCCTACTCTAAATCTGACCCCTAACCCTGCTAACTGGGGGTTAGCTACCTATGCTAGCAGACATTGGCTTATGTTAACTAGCCGGATAGCATTTATTTCACCTCAAACTTTCTGCACATATTGAATCATGTGTTGTTATATATACACACATGCATATATATATATATATATCAAAGTCATCAAATCTATGAAATAACACATATGAAATCACGTAGTAACCAAAAAAAGTGTAAAACAAATCCAGATATATTTTATATTTGAGGTTCTTCAAACCAGCCACCCTTTTCCTTGATGACAGCTTTGCACTGTTGGCATTCTCTCAATCAGCTTCACCTGGAATGCTTTTCTAACAGTCTTGAAGGAGTTCCCACATATGATGTGCACTTGTTGGCTGCTTTTCCTTGACTCTGTGGCCCAACTCATCGCAAACCATCTCAATTGGGGTGAGGTCAGGTGATTATGGAGGACAGGTCATCTGATGCAGCATTCTATCACTCTCCTTTTTGGTCAAATAGCCCTTACACAGCCTGGAGGTGTGTTGTGTCATTGTCTAGTTGAAAAACAAATGATAGTCGCTGTTCCTTTTAGAATATCCGTCATTGTCATACAGACAGAGGAAATAACTGTGGCTTGATATCGACATCAAGATTTATAATCACATTTCTGGTGCCTCATTTAAAACCGTAGCCTAAATCTTACAATAAATATCTGCATGCTCCATTTCTAAAAACAATAAGTGAGCTACATCTTTAAAAAATGGATTTATAAACTTGGTGCACGCCATAGATGTCACGTCTAATCAAGGTGGGTGGAATCAGGCGCAGAGAGCAGATAGTGATATAAAGTTTATTCTCCGGTGAACAAAATAAACATGGTCAACCCAAATACACACAGGGTGAAATTATCCAACACAGGATAACAGACTAACCGGAGAATAAGAAACACAATAACACAGACAGACGAAATGAATGACAAAATAAACAATCCCGCACAAAACAAGGGCGGGACAACCTACATTATATAAAAACACTAATTAACTAAACAACACACAGGTGAAACCAATCAGACAAAACCAACAGATACACGAAAAGGGATCGGTAGTGGCTAGTAGGACGGTGACGACGACCGCCGAGCGCCACCTGAACGGGCAGGAGAGCCAACCTCGGCGGAAGTTGTGACAGTACCCCCCTGACGCGCGGCTTCCGCAGCGCGCCGCCACCATCCTCGAGGACGACCCGGAAGACGAGGTGCTGGGCGATCCGGGTGGAGGCGGTGGAATTCTATCAGGAGAGAAGGGTCCAAAATGTCCCTCACCGGAACCCAGCATCTCTCCTCCCGGCCGTACCCCTCCCAGTCCACGAGGTACTGTAGGCCCCCCCCCGACGTCTCAAATCCAGAATGCCTCGGACTGTATACGCCGGGGGCCCATCGATGTCCAGAGGGGGCGGAGGGACCTCAGACACCTCAACTTCTTGCAGGGGACCAGCCACCACCGGCCTGAGGAGAGACACATGAAACGAGGGGTTAATACGGTAATACCTAGGAAGTTGTAACCTATAACACACCTCGTTTATTCTCCTCAGGACTTTGAACGGCCCCACACACTGCGGCCCCAGCTTCCGACAGGGCAGGTGGAGAGACAGGTTTCGGGTCGAGAGCCAGACCCTGTCCCCGGTGCAAACACGGGGGTCTCACTGCGGTGCTGGTCAGCGCTCCTCTTCTGCCATTCTCCCGCTAACCATAATGAGTCCTGAACGGCTTTCCAGGTGTCCTTGGAGCGCTGTACCCATTCCTCCACCGCAGGAGCCTCGGTCTGACTCTGATGCCATGGAGCCAGGACCGGCTGGTAACCTAACACACACTCAAAAGGAGACAAGTTAGTAGAGGAGTGGCGTAAGGAGTTCTGGGCTAGTTCGGCCCATGGAACATACCTTGCCTAATCACCAGGCCGGTCCCGACAATAGGACCGCAGAAACCTGCCCACATCCTGGTTAACACGCAGGTGCCCATTACTCTCGGGGTGAAAACCTGAGGTTAAGCTAACCGAGACCCCCAGTCTCTCCATAAACGCCCTCCACACTCTGGACGTGAATTGGGGACCCCGATCAGAGACGATGTCCTCAGGCACCCCATAGTGCCAGAAGACATGGGTAAACAAAGCCTCAGCAGTCTGCAGGGCCGTAGGAAGACCGGGCAACGGAATGAGACGACAGGACTTAGAAAACCGATCCACAACGACCAGGATCGTAGTACTTCCCTGGGACGGGGGAAGGTCGGTAAGAAAATCCACCGATAAATGTGTCCACGGCCGTTGTGGAACGGGGAGGGGTTGTAATTTCCCTCTAGGTAGGTACCGAGGAACCTTGCTCTGAGCACACACTGAGCAGGAGGAGACATAAAATCTCACGTCTTTAGCCAGTGTGGGCCACCAGTATCTCCCTCTCAGACTCTGCACTGTCCTCTTGATACCAGGATGACCCAAGGAGGGAAGAGTATGAGCCCACCTAATCAGCTTGTCCCGGACCACCCTCGGCACGTACTTGGTCCCTACTAGACAGTTAGGAGGAGCCGGCTCTGACCGTGAGGCCCTCTCTATCTCAGCATCCACCTCCCATACCACCGGTGCCACGAGACATGACGGTGGAATGATGGGAGTTGGCTTTACTGACCGTTCCTCGGTATCATAGAGGCGAGACAGTGCGTCAGCTTTGGTGTTTTGGGAGCTTGGCCGATATGTGAGGGTAAACTGGAACCTAGTAAAAAAACACGGCCATCTAGCCTGACATGGATTTAGTCTCTTAGCTGCCCGGATGTACTCGAGATTACGATGGTCAGTCCAGATGAGAAAAGGGTATTTAGCCCCCTCAAGCCAATGTCTCCACACCTTCAGAGCCTTGACTACAGCTAACAACTCCCGGTCCCCCACATCATAGTTTCGCTCCGCTGGGCTGAGCTTGCTTGAAAAGAAAGTACACGGGCGGAGTTTGGTTGGCACGCCCGAGCGTTGGGACAGCACGACTCCAACCCCAGCCTCGGACGCATCCACCTCCACTATGAACGCTAAAGAGGGGTCCGGATGCGCCAACACGGGCGCATTGGTGAACAGCTCCTTCAGACGACTGAAAGCTCTGCCCGCCTCTGCTGACCAGCACAAGCGCACCGGTCCTCCCTTCAGCAGTGAGGTGATGGGAGCAGCCACCTGACCAAAACCCGGATAAACCTCCGGTAGTAATTGGAAAACCCTAAAAACCGCTGCACTTCTTTCACCGTGGTCGGAGTCGGCCAATTACGCACGACTGTAACGCGATCATCCTCCATCACCACCCGGAGGTGGAAATACGATACCCCAGGAAGGAAACGGACTGTTTGGAAAACTCACATTTCTCCGCCTTGCAATACAGGTCATGCTCCAGTAGTCGCCCAAGTACCTTACGCACCAGAGACACATGCTCCGCGCGTGTGGCAGAATAGATCAAGATGTCATCAATGTACACTACCACTCCCTGCCCGAGCAGGTCTCTGAGAATCTCATCTACGAAGGATTGGAAAATGGCTGGAGCATTCTTCAACCCGTATGGCATGACGCAGTACTCATAATGACCAGAAGTAGTACTAAATGCGGTTTTCACTCATCTCCTCCCCGGATACGTACCAGATTATACGCGCTCCTCGGGTCCAGTTTTGTGAAGAATCGCGCCCTGTGAAATGATTCCATTGCCGTAGCGATGAGAGGTAGTGGGTAACTAAACCCCACTGTGATGGAATTTAGACCTCTATAATCAATACACGGACGCAGACCTCCATCCTTCTTCTTCACAAAAAAGAAGCTTGAGGAGACGGGTGATATGGAGGGCTGAATGTACCCCTGTCCCAGCGATTCGGAAACATATGTTTCCATCGCAACTGTCTCCTCCTGGGACAATGGATACACGTGACTCCTAGGAAGTGCAGTGTTTTCCAGAAGGTTTATCGCGCAGTCTTCTCGACGATGAGGTGGTAATTGGGTCGCCTTCCCTTTACTGAAGGCGATAGCCAAATCGGCATATTCAGAGGGAATGCGCACGGTGGAAACATGGTCTGGACTCTCCACCGTAGTCGCACCAACGGAAACTCCTATACACCTACCTGAACACTCCTCTGACCACCCCTTAAGAGCTCCCTGTCGCCAGAAAATCACTGGGCTGTGTTGAGCTAACCAGGGAACCCCCAACACCACTGGAAACGCAGGTGAATCTATAAGGAACAGGCTAAACCCAGGGAAAGAAATCAATACAATCACATGACCGACAGGAAGCTCTGAATGAGTTTGGTGCTTACTCACCTGGGGTGATCGAGCAGTGTTCCGCCTGTCCTCCCGACTCCTAGACAAGTTCCTTCAGCACTGGTCGGACTTGTGCCCTCGTCAATCACAACTGGTGCAGGAGGACACTCCTCCTCCGGTCCCCCTCGAAGCCGTACCTCCTAATTCCATAGGGATAGGAACAGGGGGGCTGGGGATTGGAAACAACAGGACATGATCTGAACGCCCGCGAGCAGCCAGCAGGTTATCAAGACGGATAGCCAGATCGATAAGTCCATCCAGTGTGAATGTGGTGTCCCGACATGCCAGCTCCCTGCGGACGTCCTCCCTGAGACTACATCTAAAATGATCAATCAAGGCCCTGTCGTTCCATCCTGCTCCTGCTGCCAAAGTCCTAAACTCTAGGGCAAAATCCTGTACGCTCCTCGTCTCCTGACGCAGGTGAAACAGCCGTTCACCCGCCGCCCGACCCTCGGGTGGATGGTCAAAAATAGCTCAGAATCTGCGGGTGAACTCTGGGTAATTATCCTTAGCCGAGTCCGGACCATTCCACACTGCGTTGGCACACTCGAGGGCTCGCCCAGTCAAGCAGGAGACGAGGGCACACACGCTCTCCTCTCCAGATAGAGCAGGACGCACGGTAGCCAGGTATAGTTCCAGCTGAAGGAGGAAACCCTGGCACCCAGCCACCGATCCGTCAAACTCCCATGGGAGTGTCAGCCGAAGAGCCCCAGAGCCAGATGTGGTCACAGAAACAGGAGGTGCTGGAGAAGAGGTGGGGAGGCCACTCCTCTCCCATCGATCCATTCTCTCCATCATTTGGTCCATAGCAGAACCAATCCGGTGAAGCACGCTGGTATGATGGAGGACCCTCTCTTCCATCGATGGGAGAGGAGACGCTGCTGCTCCTGCTGATTCCGTGGTGGTGCGGGATTCTGTCACGTCTAATCAAGGTGGGTGGAATCAGGCGCAGAGAGCAGATAGCGACATAAAGTTTATTCTCCGGTGAACAAAATAAACACGGTCAACCCAAATGCACACAGGGTGAAATTATCCAACACAGGATAACAGACTAACCGGAGAATAAGAAACACAATAACACTGACAGACGAAATGAATGACAAAATAAGCAATCCCGCACAAAACAAGGGCAGGACAACCTACATTATATACAGACACTAATTAACTAAACAACACACAGGTGAAACCAATCAGACAAAACCAACAGATACACGAAAAGGGATCGGTAGTGGCTCGTAGGACGGTGACGACGACCGCCGAGCACCGCCTGAAAGGGCAGGAGAGCCAACCTCGGCGGAAGTCGTGACAATAGAGGCCATACCAAAGATTATCTATTATCCAGACAAGATAATTAGGTGGATAAATCTTGATTACTGTGATTGGGTAAGCAGCACAATTTTTGCTATGAATGTGCATGAGAGAGTGAATGAATAGTATTCATTACTAGTAAAACATGAAAACAACAAATTATAAAATGTCTCAAGATGCCTTAATGTCTCAAGACATTGGTATTTCCTAGATGTGTCTATAGACGTCTTCATTTTTATGTCTCAAGACATTGGTATTTCCAAGATGTGTCTATAGATGTCTTCATTTTTATGTCTAAAGACATTTGTCAAAATGTTTCAAGACATGGTGAGGGCTGGGTATGCAGTAATAGCAGACATACTTCAAAGTAAAAGATCAACTGTCTTGATGTTCACCTGTTAAATTAGTCTGTTGGCTAAACCGCATTGAGTATGCGATCACACAGAAAACTAGAAATATATAGCCTATCTATTTATATAGGCTCAATTAAATGAGAGATGCATGCTAATTTGTTGTACGGTTACTACGGGAATATGAAACCATCACGGCCAGAAAAGGTGAGGAATTTATTCTGCAAGGGTTCTGAAAATAAATAAATAGGAAATATAATCCTACGTCCAATTATTTTAGATTGGGGGGCTTAATGAGGAACTCAATCCCAGATCTTCGATCTCAGATCTTTATTTTATTATATGGCCATGTTTTGATTTATTTTTCTGAATATTGTTTTGCCTTTGAAAAAGTCATGGGAGCATTGCTTTGAAGAAAATGGGCCCCATTTACAATACATGGCCAAATTAGTAGATTCTGCTATTTCAGCCACACCCATTGCTGAAAAGTGTATAAAATCGATCACACAACCATGCAATCTCCAGAGGCAAAACATTGTCAGTAGAATGGCCCATACTGAAGAGCTCAGTAACTTTAAACGTGGCTGTCATTAGATCCACCTTTCCAACAAGTCAGTTGGTCAAATTTCTGCCCTGTTAGAGCTATCCCAGTCAACTGCAAGTGCTGTTATTGTCAAGTGGAAACTTCTAGGAGCAGCAACGGCTCAGCTGCGAAGTGTTAGGCCAAATTTGCTCACAGAATTAGACCGCTGAACCGCGTAGCGCATAAAAATCGTCTGTCCTCAGTTTCAACACTCACTACCGAGTTCCAAACTGCCTCTGGAAGCAACATCAGCACAAGACCTGTTCAATGGGTGCTTTATGAAATGGATTTCCATGGCCGAGCAGCCGCACACAAGCCTAAATCACCATGTGCAATGTCAAGCTTCGGCTAGAGTGCTGTAAAACTGGAGAGAGAGGTGCGAGAAAGAGTGTCGAAGACAGAAAGAGAAAGAGGTAAGAACAGAGGAGCAGGGAAGACAGCATATGATTAATTAATTACAGTGGTACAATTCAGTGCTACAATTCTCTCAGGTCATCACAATTACATAACAGTGTCTCTAGTGGTGTCTCCTAACCAGCCTTGGGCCCCCAGTTGGCCTGAAGGTTATTTTAAGAGCGGGTGAGGTGGTGATGACGAGACTGGGGGTTGGCAACCTCTCTCACATCAAAACATATCTGCAGACGAGAGATAGAATATAAAAATCATCAATCATCACAAAACTGTCCTTGGATCATTAATTCTGGGAATACTACATCTCTATCTGTATTTGAATGTAAAGCATCGCTTTAATAATACTTCCTGTTGACCTGACCAAGTGACCTCTCACCTCTGATCATGTTGTGCCCTCTATGTGTCATGCAGTTCAGATGCAGGAGGGGTTCACCGACACAGCTGATATAATCTAGAGGATTTAGGGAGAAGGAGGAGAGGGATGAAGTGAAGGAGGGAGACTGTTATTGAGAAAACAAGGTAGTTACAGAGACTGTTCAACAGGAATGTGTGTGTGGGACCTCACCTGGTGTCCACAATCAGTGGCTGCAGGGTACATTATACTGAAAAACATGCACAGACATGTGAGGCAAACAATATGGCATAGTTATATAAATATAAATAATGAAGTGTCTAACTATTCTCCATGGTTGGTCCTCTGAACTATTATTTGAAGGTGGAAGGAGCCAGTTATACAACTGAGCCTGCTTATTGCACAACACAATTCATCAGATTGATACATGAATGCATAGGTCAAATCAAATCAAATTTTATTTGTGCTTCTAGTTCCGACAATGCAGTGATAACCAACAAGTAATCTAACTAACAATTCCAAAACTACTGTCTTATACACAGTGTAAGGGGATAAAGAATATGTACATAAGGATATATGAATGAGTGATGGTACAGAACAGCATACAGTAGATGGTATCGAGTACAGTATATCCATATGAGATGAGTATGTAGACAAAGTAAACAAAGTGGCATAGTTAAAGTGGCTAGTGATACATGTATTACATAAGGATGCAGTCGATGATATAGAGTACAGTATATACGTATGCATATGAGATGAATAATGTAGGGTAAGTAACATTATATAAGGTAGCATTGTTTAAAGTGGCTAGTGATATATTTACATAATTTCCCATCAATTCCCATTATTAAAGTGGCTGGAGTTGGGTCAGTGTCAATGACAGTGTGTTGGCAGCAGCCACTCAATGTTAGTGGTGGCTGTTTAACAGTCTGATGGCCTTGAGATAGAAGCTGTTTTTCAGTCTCTCGGTCCCAGCTTTGATGCACCTGTACTGACCTCGCCTTCTGGATGATAGCGGGGTGAACAGGCAGTGGCTAGGGTGGTTGATGTCCTTGATGATCTTTATAGCCTTCCTGTAACATCGGGTGGTGTAGGTGTCCTGGAGGGCAGGTAGTTTGCCCCCGGTGATGCGTTGTGCAGACCTCACTACCCTCTGGAGAGCCTTTCGGTTTAGGGGGTTGGAGCAGTTGCCATACCAGGCGGTGATACAGCCCGCCAGGATGCTCTCGATTGTGCATCTGTAGAAGTTTGTGAGTGCTTTTGGTGACAAGCCAAATTTCTTCAGCCTCCTGAGGTTGAAGAGGCGCTGCTGCGCCTTCTTCACGACACTGTCAGTGTGAGTGGACCAATTTAGTTTGTCTGTGATGTGTATGTCGAGGAACTTAAAACTTGCTACCCTCTCCACTACTGTTCCATCAATGTGGATAGGGGGGTGTTCCCTCTGCTGTTTCCTGAAGTCCACAATCATCTCCTTAGTTTTGTTGACGTTGAGTGTGAGGTTATTTTCCTGACACCACACTCCGAGGGCCCTCACCTCCTCCCTGTAGGCCGTCTCGTCGTTGTTGGTAATCAAGCCTACCACTGTTGTGTCGTCTGCAAACTTGATGATTGAGTTGGAGGCGTGCGTGGCCACGCAGTCGTGGGTGAACAGGGAGTACAGGAGAGGGCTCAGAACGCACCCTTGTGGGGCCCCCGTGTTGAGGATCAGCGGGGAGGAGATGTTGTTGCCTACCCTCACCACCTGGGGGCGGCCCGTCAGGAAGTCCAGTACCCAGTTGCACAGGGCGGGGTCGAGTCCCAGGGTCTCGAGCTTGATGACGAGCTTGGACGGTACTATGGTGTTGAATGCCGAGCTGTAGTCGATGAACAGCATTCTCACATAGGTATTCCTCTTATCCAGGTGGGTTAGGGCAGTGTGCAGTGTGGTTGAGATTGCATCGTCTGTGGACCTATTTGGGCGGTAAGCAAATTGGAGTGGGTCTAGGGTGTCAGGTAGGGTGGAGGTGATGTGGTCCTTGACTAGTCTCTCAAAGCACTTCATGATGACGGAAGTGAGTGCTACGTGGCGGTAGTCGTTTAGCTCAGTTACCTTAGGTGTGGGTTATAGGGTGTCTAATTGTTCTAAATCTTTTCAATATGGGTGACTCTTAAAATAGCCTGTTTTGTTTTTGTACAGACATCACCCTTACCTAAACAGCACCCTCACCTGAGAAGTAGAAATCAATGGGAGATAAACTGGGAATTGAATAACTGCAGTTGACATAGCTAAATAAATGAAAGAATACTCTTATTGCAATATGGATGGCTCTTAAAAGAGCCTTTGGTTGTTGGTTGTGCATAGTGTAGGTTATGGTGTTGCCAGGGAACAGCACCCTATTTGAAAAAGTAGCAGGTGAATATCTCCTGCACACGGATTGCCTCCCGTGTGGATTGCCTCATTGTTAGACCCCATCCTTGAAACATCACGCAGAGCAGCAGACATCTCCTCGCGCACATGGCGGCAAGCTGCAGATCCCCTCCTGGTCCTCATGTGTTATGCAGGACACAGGTTGCCTTCACACACGCCTGATTTCCCCCACGAGGCAGTCCAAGATGGCCCTGGTCACCCAACTGTGCAGTGTGTTAGAGTTGCGTAAATTCGAATCTGGTATCAGGATAAATATAAAAATGAGTCACCGATTTTATACTATGTATTTTTTATTAGCTAAGTAATAAATGGCAAATGCAACTTTCGTATATACGGGCTCACTGTAATACCACGCAGGGCAGAACAGGGAACTGACAAGACGTATGTAAAACAGTATTCTTTATACTGTGATAGACAGTTCCAACATGTCTGTTGGCCTATCACAGTAGATAGGCTTGCTCAGCCTATTGCAGGCTAAAAAATATGACTCCGTGAGGAGTCAGCTAAATTAGGCTGCTTAGACAGAGTTTGCAGCAGAATGTATACACAGAATAATGTAGGTGGAGTCTTGTCGTGTTGGTCTTCTGACTGGTCCTGAAGAGTTGGAGGCGGGCCTGAGCAGGAGCCCCATTGGTGCACAGCAGAGTCCTCTGCTCTTGGCACCCGACCAGTAGAGGGGGGTGGAGTGTGATGGTACTTGCGTATGAGATGTCTGTGTGTCAAGGAGTTGTGAGATAAGGGGAACTGAAACTGGCAGTTACTGTCTGGGGCTAGGGTGTTTCCTGTTTTGACAGGGGTGCGTGCAATGACTTGAGTCAGGCGGATTAGTTTGGTGCTCTAAAATTGTTTGTGCGGTTAGTTTCCTTGTGACAATGGGGAACCATGTTTTGAGCAACAGCAGTCTTATGTCTTAGTCATAGGGTGTTTTGTGCAAGCTTTAATCATATGGTTACAAGCAGGCTCTAAAGCGCCTGAGGGCAGTAAGGCCACCTAAATGATGCTTAATATATGTGCTTGATATATGAGCTATGTATATGAATATATGTATATATGACAAGTGCCCTAAACTGTAACTTTAGGCAATCGTTTTTAAGGAATCTAAAGTCTGTAGGAATATGGAAGATAATGTCATTATTAGACTTTTACATCACCAGGTCATTGTGGACTCCTAAAGTATAATATCTCTTATAACATATCATGACAACATTTGATAGATAGATGCATGTGCACATACGTGCATGTGTAGCATGTGAAGAGAGCAGGATCATATCAAGGATAGCATCACAGATTCCAAGAACGCAGGATGAGATTTTACTATCCTTTGTGCAAGCACTTCCAAGAGTTAATGAACAGTGAGCGTGGTGAAATTTGGGGAGCGCATCGTCAGTAGTGTACCTTTGGTTCCTAGGGTGTTTCGGCCTTTCACACTATACACCCTCCCCAAAGGCGGCCAGCGACAGGGTGATCAATCCTACGCTTGCGTCCCATTCCCAATTAGTCATAGGAGTTACCTTGTTGTTGAAAGCCAACATCCCATGGGACTATGCATGGCAGGGGCGTCCTCCTCCCTGAGTCAAGCATTGTTGACCGCATACCTCCTACACCCTCCCCAAAGGCGGCCAGCGACAGGGTGATCAATCCTACGCTTGCGTCCCATTCCCAATTAGTCATAGGAGTTGCCTTGTTGTTGATAGCCAACATCCCATGGGACTATGCATGGCAGGGGAGTCCTCCTCCCTGAGTCAAGCATTGTTGACCGCATACCTCCTGGCCCTCTCACATTTTGAGGGGCCCAGCTGGGGTCTTTCCTCTTCATCCAGAGCCACTGACTGCTGCCTTCTGCCGCCTCTGATACAGCTTTGATTGCCGAGGAAACGCTGGCTCTGGCCCATGCTAATTCCCAGGTCTCTAAGCAGTCTGGTTGTAGATGTTGCCACAAAACCTCTGGAGCCCACCTCCACTGGTCGGACTTCTGTGTTCCAGCGATGATGCCGTGCTTCGGCAGCTAGATCAGCATAGCGCAGATGTTTTCGCTCATGTCTGGTTCAAGTGCCTTCCCGAGGCAACCTGCTGTTCACCTGCTGTTCAGGTCAGTCTCATAAGCCTCATCTACTGAGTTTTCCCAGGGTACTGTGAGCTCAATGATAAAGACCTTATTGAGTGAACGGGACCAGAGCACCATGTCAGGTCTTAGGGTGGTGGTTTCGATCTCCGGAGGAAACACAAGTTGCCGGCCAATGTCAGCTAGCATTTTCCAGTCACGGGCCAAGCGCAGCTGGTCTCGCTCTAATGGTGTAGAGCCGCTCTTCGGTGGTTTATCCCCTTCGCGGACAAAGTTTGTCCGTAAGGAGTGTGATGCTGCTGTGGGTGGTAGGGAGTTGGTGGCAGCTCGCTTGTCCTCCAGGGCGGACGCAAGGTTTTTAAGGACTTGGTTGTGACGCCAAGTGTAGCATCCTTGGGTGAGGCTTGTTTTACACCCTGTGAGAATGTGCCTGAGGTTGGCTGGCATGGAACAGAGGGCACAGTCCTGATCTTCACCATACCATTGGTGAAGATTAACTGGTGTTGGAAGGACGTCATATGTTGCTCTGATGGAAAAGCTGTCTGGAAGTGTTTAATGTTGCAAACCGCCTCGCTTCCATGGCCCACAGATCCTTCCAGCTGATCTTCCTCTTCTCCACACTGTCCCATCGAGTCCACTGTCCCTGTTTGGCAAGAGAGACTGCCTTGGCCCACCTTGCAGCCTCCTCCTGATGGCGTACTTCCTGCACTACCATCTTCCATCGCTCTGGTGCAGTGGCCTTACTCCAAGTAGCACGGCTAGTTAGCCCAAGGCCTCCTCTCCCTTGCTGAACATGACCCACAATGTCAGCATGTCTGAGGGCTGCTGTTGCCTCCTGGACTGCTTTTCCTGGCCTCCATTTGCGCCCAGTTGCCAAGGTCGGGCGCGTTGTTGCTCACCACTGGGTCTCGAGATTCATTCAGTGTCATCTGGAGCCTGATTTTTTTGCACACTTGAATTCCTCTGTTAGACTGGTGAGGGGCAGCTTGAGGACACCATCTCCATAGAGGCCTATGGTGGTAAGGCATCGTGGAACTCCGAGCCACTTCTTTAAGTAGCCTGTGACTCCTCTTTCCATCTTCTCCACTGTTGAGATTGGAACCTCATACAGTGCTAAGGGCCACAACACCCGGGGTAGGAGACCAAACTGCAGACACCAGGCCTTTAACTTTCCAGGTAGCTGGGTGTTGTCGATGGACTGTAGGCTACTACTGATGTCTTTGCGCAGCTGTTGCACCAGGTCTTAGTCCTTCAGGCTTGCATCATACCACCTTCCAAGGCTTTTTACCGGCTGCTCAGACACTGTTGGGATTTGGTAATCTCCGATGAAGAATTTCAGGTCAGAGAGTACTCCCTTCACAATCGAGATGCTGCGTGACTTGGATGGTTTCATCTTCATACGGGCCCAGCTGATGTTCTCCTCGAGTTTTCTGAGCAGTCTCCTGGTGCATGGGACAGTGGTGATCAATGTTGTAATGTCGTCCATGTAGGCTCTGAGTGGAAAGAGGCGGAAACCAGAGTCGACTCGCTGTCCACCAGCAACCCATTTTGAGGATCTGATGATAACCTCCATTGCCATTGTGAATGCCAATGGAGAAATGGTACATCCCGCCATTATACCTACATTCAGGCACTGCCATGAGGTGGTGAACTCTGAGGTGGTGAAGCAGAACTGCAGATCCTGGAAATATGACTTCACCAGGTTTGTGATGGTGTCCGGTATGTGGAAAAATCTGAAGGCAGACCACAGGAGTTCATGGGGCACAGAGCCAAATGCATTGGCGAGGTCGAGGAAGACTACATGGAGGTCCCTTTTCTCCACCTTGGCCATTTGGATCTGGTGCCAGATCATGCTGGAATGTTCCAAGCAGCCAGAGAACCCTGATATTCCTGCCTTCTGTACAGATGTATCGACGTACGCATTCCTTTGCAGGTACTCGGCCATCCTCTGGGCAATGACCCTAAAAGAAGATTTTACCCTCGACATTCAGTAAGGAAATTGGGCGGAATTGGCTGATGTTCACTGCATCCTTCTCCTTTGGGATTAGGACCCCGCCTGCCCTACGCCACACTTTGGGTATTATCTTCTTCTGCCAAGCTGTTCTCATAAGCCTCCAGAGGAACCTCAGGAGGTCTGTTGCGTTCTTATACACTTTGTACGGGACTCCATTTTGCCCCGGGGCTGATGCTGTTCTTGCCCGTCAAACTGTGTTTTCCACCTCTTTCCATGTCGGAGGGCTGGTCTCAATATGATGTTCCGGGGGTTCAATGGGTGGGATATCTGATGGGATGGCCAGATGTTCATGTCGCTTTGAGTCAAAGTTTGTTGTTCTCAGGTGCTCCTCTAGGTCTTTCTTTGTTGTTTTTAGAGCTCCACTTTTTTCCTTTGTGAAGAGACTTTTAAGGAACTTGAAGGGATCTTTATAGAAGCGAGTTCGAGTTTGTTCTTTCTTCCTTCTGTGTTTCCGTAGGTTCTCTGCTCTACGGAGGGATGCCAACCAGGTTTTGATGTCAGCCTGAAGTGCCTCTATGCCCTCCTTTTCCACTTCCGAGGCCTTCTTCCACTGTTTCTTAAGCTGCCGCCTTTCTTGAACGAGGCGCTTGATTTCTTGTTGCCTCCTGGAAACTGGTGGGGTTGGAACCTTTCTCCCGCCTTTTGCCTCTTCCACTTCAAATCTTTCTGTCCCGTACTCATAGATGATGTCCCCCATCCTCTCCAACTTCTTCTCCACTGTGCCTCGAAGTTTCTCAAGGGTCAAGGTAAGGTCAGTATTCACTGTTTCCCACAACTTCTTGTCACTGGCGCCAGGCCACTTCACATACGATCTGTGCCCTGGTAGTCTCCTCTCGACTGCAGGTCTGGGAGGCTGGGTGAGTTCCACTCCTGTTGCTGGTTCAACCTCAGTTGCTACTTCGGTGCTTGAGTTTACGTTCTCCATGACAGTGGTACTGATGCACTGCAAACTATGGTTTGCGTCCAGTTGCTGTGCTTCATTCGACTGATTTGATCGCTTTCGCAGAAAGTAATCAATGCGAGTTATCTGTCTCTCTTTACCCAAACACCCCTTCTTCCCCTGGTGGATCCTCAACCCATGGTGTGATGTAACTTTCCTCCAACCACAGACACATACCTGCATCTGTTTGTGGCCCACTGTTGCAGCAGAACTTGTGACAGTTGCTGTGGTGTTCTCTTGTGCTGTGCTCTCATTACTCGTAGTCGTTTCCAGTCCAGTCATTACCATGTTGTCAGCCGATGAGTCATCTTCCGCCCCCGCTCTCGCAGACTCTAGGGGTATTCTGGTATGTTGACTTTCTGTAGCTAAAGCGGGTGTTTCCAACATACTGCGAAGCATGGGAAACTACAGAAATGGGAAGCTACCCCATGACTGTCCCAGTGGGGTCTATTCCCTCCTATCAACCGTCTCTCCGTGCCGCCACAAGGACTTTCCCCTGTTGTCAGCTGATCTTTCTCAGCAGTCACTGGACAAGTCCAGATATTCAGATTCCAAGAACACAGGATGAGATGTTACTATCCTTTGTGCAAGCACTTCCAAGAGTTAATGAACAGTGAGCGTGGTGAAATTTGGGGAGCGCATCATCAGTAGTGTAACTTTCTGTACCTATCACAAATTAATACATACATACCACTTGCAGTTTGGAACTTAAATGTAAATGTAAATGTACAACAGTATCTGCCTTATCCAGCATATCCTACTCTCTCCCTTCTTTTACAGTTGGAGCGGCTATCCTTTCACCCTCCTCCATTGCTGTTAGCTACCTACCAACAAATGCATTTGGAGTTTATTTTTTACAATGATAAATACATCAAGATAGCTAGCTAATATGAAGTTTGGTAGCTTGTGATATTTAATTCAGCTATACAGTATGTAAAGTTGTCTATATAACTAGCTAGCTATATTAGCAGCTCATTTTAGTTAGCCTGCACTGTAGCTAGTTAGCTAATAATACATCGTTGTTTTTTTACATTTTCGAAAAGTATTTACTTACTTGAATAGGTTCTCCAAGCCATGTGGAGAACCTATTCATTTAATAACCAGACCTTCATACAAATGCGCTATGCTTTATTATTGATGCACAACCAACTGCTGTTAACTATATGCTGCCATATTCTGCCAGCACCGCCACAAGCGAGCCATTCTGAGCGGTCGAAGCGGCACGCAACAATTTACGGTGTGCTAGTGTACAGGAGCCGTGAAGTGGTGGCTTTGAGGTGCTGATTATCACAAATTGCAGCTTTTTAAGATATGATGGTATGCAGAATAATTACAATACTATACTTTCTCTTGTTGACTTGTTTAGGCCTATTTCTTTTGAATGTTTTATAGACCAATATTGGACACTGTGCTAATGCTCCTTCGTCACTCAGACACACAATAGCCTATACTAGTGGACATAATTTTGGCTTGACATCTACTTCAATATTAATAACACTTCTGGTCATTATAGAGTTCCTCATTCAAACAATCTTTTTTGAAAGCATGTTGTGTGGTGCTAAAATTACCATTGAGAACCTGCCGTGGATTTGTTGTACTTCATTAAATTGGTATTCATACATTAGTCAAAAAAAGAGAACCACAGAATTAGAGTGCAACAACAGAATCTCAGACAATGTGCATATGCAAACTTTTTAAACAGGCAGCCGTTAGTGCCTCACATAGGAAATGGTTGCAATAACCTTTCGAAATATTACTTTTCGTCTGTAAACATTAATTAACGTTACGTTCGTAACCATAACATTCATAATAAGGTACAACCATTTTACATAGCACACATCATGTCGCTGTTCCTTTTCAATGACGACTACCCAGCAGACGTCATCACGATTGGGAGAGCAGCGCACCGCAGTTGTACCGCGTGGAAGCTAGGCATGAATTCCCCGGTGCAGAACAGAAGGCTACGGATTGTTTCTCACGTAAGCAATAGCGCGTAGATGTAAAGTTATTCGTCTTTAACGGATTGCTTCAAGTATTGACCTAATTTAACATATTTCTTTGCAATAATGGCGCTTTCCATTGCAACTGAATGGACAAGGTGCGTCACCGTTCTCTTTGTATTCAGCGCGATGTGGGGAATTGCTTTGTCCATTAATCGCTACTCTATTCCCGAGGAAATGCAAGAGGGTTCCGTTGTTGCAAACCTGGCTACAGATTTGGGACTTGACCTTCGCACTCTGATAACACGCAAGGCAAAGCTTGACATCATCCACAGAAACAAATATTTGGACATTAACAAAGAAACGGGAGACCTGTTCATACTTGAAAAGATAGATAGGGAATATATATGCTCGAGCAAGACAACGTCTTGTTTTCTGAAAATGGATGTCATATTTGAAAATCCCATTCGAATTTTTAACATTGAGCTTGAAATTATGGACATAAATGACAATGCACCGGTCTTTCGAAGGGAGACCATGCACTTGGATATTTCAGAATCTACCGCTGCAGGAGAGAGATTCTCTTTGACAAATGCTGTGGATGCAGATGTCGGTGCGAATTCTATTAAGACTTACTATTTAAGCGAAAGCAAGTCTTTTATAATTGACATACAGACGGGAAGCGATGGATCTAAATACGTAGATTTGGTTCTCAACAGTAATTTAGACAGAGAGGAACAGGCGGTTCATAATTTAATACTAACCGCTGTAGATGGCGGGGTCCCTGCACGCTCAGGCACAGCCAGTATCATCGTTAGGGTTCTGGATATCAATGACAACGCCCCTTTTTTTAACCAGCCGATATATGCTATTAATGTAACTGAGAACTCCCCAATTGGAACTCTAGTAATGACCTTGAACGCAACAGACTTGGACGAGGGCACTAACGCAGAGAAGATATATTCATACACGTTATATACATCCGAGAAGACACAAGAAAAGTTCTCTCTAAATTCGAATACAGGGGAAATAAAGGTTAAGGATGTGATTGATTTTGAGGAGAGCCACAGTTTCGATATATATATTCAAGCCAGAGACCAAGGATCTAATTCGTTATCCGGAGATTGTAAAATAATGATATTTATTACCGATCTGAATGACAACTATCCCGAGGTTACCATTAAATCTTTTAAAAGTACGCTCAAGGAAGATGTTGCCATAGGAACATTAATAGCAGTGATCAGTATAAGCGACAGGGACTCTGGGGACAACGGTGAAGTTGAGCTCACTTTGAACCAACAAACATCCCTACCTTTCGTTCTTAATAAGTCTTCGGAGGATTATTTTGCTCTGCATGTTTCAGAACCACTGGACCGTGAGACAATTCCAAGATATGAAATCACTTTCATAGTCACAGACAAAGGAACACCTCGCTTATCTGACAATGAGACAATCACCTTGGAGATACTGGATGTCAACGATAACTCGCCAATATTCCCCCAGTCGTTCTACACAATCCATGTTGTGGAGAACAACGTCCCCGGCGCACTGTTGACGTCACTCAGTGCTTTCGACCCGGACCTCCATGAGAACCAGTATCTGGTCTATTTTATCATGGAGAAGGAGATCATTAACACATCTATGTCCATGCTTTTCTCTATTAATCCAGAGAATGGCAACCTTTACGCTCTGAAGACCTTTGACTTTGAGAGGGAGAGGGAGTTCCTCTTCCACATAGAGGCCAGAGACTCTGGGGTACCTCCACTGAACAGCAATGTGACAGTTCACATCATCATTTTGGATCAGAATGACAACACCCCGCTCATAGTGTCACCTTGGCGTGCGCAGGGCTCGGTTATTGAAGAGGTGATACCGAGGTCCACTGATAAAGGATTCCTAGTTGCCAAAGTAATCGCCATTGACGCAGACTCATTACAGAATTCACGGGTCACATATCAGCTTCTACAGATCAGTGACTCTAGCCTCTTCAGTCTAGATCAATACAATGGGGAGATCCGTACCACAAGAATGTTCAGCTATAGGGACCCCCGTCATCAGAGGCTGGTTGTTGTCGCCAAAGACAATGGAGACCCTGCTCTTTCCGCTACAGTCACCATCAAGATATCAACAGTAGAACACATGGTGACACCATTCTCAGAAACTACTGAGTTGCCTTTGGAATATGACTTGTTCACAGACTTAAATCTGTATTTGGTCATTGGTTTGGGCTCAGTATCCTTTCTGCTATTGATCACCATATTGGTGGTCATCGTGCTGAAGTGTCAGAAACCGAAGCCCTTGAAGATGCCTCCTGCTATGAATATGAATCTGAACAGTCTAAATAGGAACAGTATGATCAGCAGAAACAGTATCATCAGCCAGAGGAGCTCTACCATAGCCGATTCCACCCTAATCTCCAGTGATGCCTACTGGTACAGCCTGTTTCTAGCAGAAACCAGGAAAGGCAAGGTGGTTGTCAGACAGCCTATAGTACCGAAGGGAGCAGGCTACTTTGTGTCCAGTATACCCAGAAGCACAGGGCCTACAGAGACCAGCGACTCAAGAGCATCCACGCTACAGGTATGTGCGCCTCTGAAGATGGAGGCCCGGAGTAGTTTTCCTCTGACATATACTTCCTTATATGAAATGCACACTCTTCCTTCCTTCATGTAATCACACATCTGACAAGGTTGGATTGATGAAAGCAGTAGCCTTTCTTTCATAGAGACTATCATGTGTCACTGATTACATGAATGAAGGACGCATTCAAATACTATTCAAACAGGGCCTTGTTGTGTAAAAGAAAAAATGTTTTTATACCAGAGCCACCTCTGCATTATTTTTGAGACCAAAGCCACCTCTGCCGGTTCCTATGCGTGTCCTCTGCGCATCCTTCAGACTGACCGTTTGACCAACTTTACACAATCATATTCCACTGAGAGGAGGAGCCTATAGACCCTGTGTCACCTCAGTGCAGCTCTCAGCCTTTTATGTTTACTGACAGGTTAAACTCCAGTTAATGAACCAATACAGTAGTACTGTACTACTTATAACTACTTATCTGACAGGCTACACTCCAGTTAATGAACCAATACAGTAGTACTGTACTACTTATAACTACTTATCTGACAGGCTACACTCCAGTTAATGAACCAATACAGTAGTACTGTTCTACTTATAACTACTTATCTGACAGGCTACACTCCAGTTAATGAACCAATACAGTAGTACTGTACTACTTATAACTACTTATCTGACAGGCTACACTCCAGTTAATGAACCAATACAGTAGTACTGTACTACTTATAACTACTTATCTGACAGGCTACACTCCAGTTAATGAACCAATACTGTAATACTGTATTACTTATCTGACCAGGGTTTAGTTTGGTTTTAAATAAATCCTCTATGTATTTTGCCGAAATGTCCTCTATGCATGGGATATCTGCAGGTTTTCTAGTGTTTTGCTAAGGGATGCTGTGAGTAGCTCCTGTACCTGTTGAGTTCCAGTAATTGCACTACCGCTAGTTAGCATTGGCCTGTGGAACTAACGCTAACTTTCTTTATACAGCACACATAAACATAGCATCCACAAGTTCACCAGACTCTGGGAAAGTAGAACAAGAATATCACTGTATCCATTTAAGCTCTGTTCCAGTCCTGTGGTGTATGAACACCGCTAGGCTATTACTGTGTAAGTGTTATGCAGACATAACAGAAAAACTTATTTGCTTTTAATTTGCCCTGCAGTCATTCACTCTACTGGGGTTTGGCTCAGTTTGCTTATTTAAGTCATTGAGCCATGCTAATTCCCAAGTCATGTTAGTGCCACTTCCTTTCATTCTTTGCTTGCAGTTCATGCAATTTTAATAACAAAAAATAGCTTTCCAAGAACGTCTGTCTGCTGTTGTCTCAGACACTACAACTCTCTGAGCTGAATTGCAAAAACCAGGACCGGGGTTTGTGTAATAATAAAACTAACCTGGGGGAAAATAATGGACTGATGTGAGCTCTATACAGTATAATGGGAATGCCAGTGTAGGCTAAACATTGTATGACATTGTTAGTTTATTGTAATTATTTTTGTGTTGATGTGTTTGTCTGTGTGCATTGTCTTTTCCAGGTCCAATAAGAGGCTAACCTTGTCTAACTGAAGTACTTTTTTAATTTGAGCTCTGACTTAGAGAGGAGACTGCCTTGTCCCTATTGTACTGACATGACATGAAAACAAACAAGAGATTAGGATTGGATTAGTGGATCTTGGGTTTTGGAAAAGTGTGTGTGTGTGTGTGTGTGTGTGTGTGTGTGTGTGTGTGTGTGTGTGTGTGTGTGTGTGTGTGTGTGTGTGTGTGTGTGTGTGTGTGTGTGTGTGTGTGTGTGTGTGTGTGTGTGTGTGTGTGTGTGTGTGTGTGTGTGTGTGTGTGTGTGTGTGTGTGTGTGTGTGTTGGACTCTGACCATTGAACCTGTCTCTTTTTCTGTTCTAAAGTACTCAAAATGAAAGGAAGCCCATTCTACAGCTGGAGGTATGCTGGTTGCTGGTAACATGATGTAGGAGCACTGATTGGTGTAGCTCAATCTAGAATTGTGTTTCTCACTATTTTTTTGTGCAAGTGTCGCTGTCCTGCTCTAATGATAGGTCTAATTGTCACTTTATCACCCCTAACGTGGGTTTGACTCTGTGTGGGCAGAGTCCAGTCTCCTTTGTAAAAGGGGGCATGCATTATAAAATGTCAGCAAAGAGCCGACATACATTGATTTCCAGAGAGGATGCAGAGAGAGGGTTGAATTCCTGGTCTCTTTCTCTATCCCTTTCCCTATTTGTTTTCTGTCCCCCTCCCCTGACACACACGGCACACTCTTCTTCCCATTGACCTTCATTGTGATGCATCTGTGATTAGATTGGGAAACCAATCACTGACAGCTGAGATTAGGCCCAAAGTGGCTGCCAGGTCAGAGCAGTAATGCCAATATGTGGTTTGTTTGGCAGAGATTCAGGCTAAAGTGCTAACTAGCACAGATAAAGAATAGGATTAAGGTATGCACTGTCTTGTTCCAAAGCTCAGTGTGCACACCAGCTTCAGAGCAGCGGCTGCATCCAGCCCCTCTGTCACACCCACACACATCCCTGCATATTTTGGCTCTGCCCCTGCTCCCCAGCAGCCACATCTTATCATTGGCCCAATACAGGGAGAAATAATGAAATGATGAGCTGCTCAATGCCTGTCGGCCACTGTCTAACACAGACTAACTGTGGCCTCCATAGACATATTACCTTTAGCCCTGCACGTACGCGCGCGCACACACACACAAACACACACACACACATACACATAAACAATTGCACTAAAGTAGTTCAAACACCAGCTTGCCTATCCTTCACTCCTACAGACTGTGATGTGCATGTCTCTATGGTACATCTCCCTTTCTGTTGCCCTATTTTTGTCATTTGTTTGGTTTAATTCAAATTTCACTTGCTTGCTTTTTAATCTGACCTAGATGCACATGATAGATCCATTCTGCAATTTGGCCATTCTGTAATTTCTCAATTCCTGTGGGGACAATAAAAGATAATGATTTGAGAAATAGCCCATGTAGACAATTTTATAGATTTTACCATGCACACCTCCTTGCATAATCCAGAGGCATGTTAATTGTTTATGACCGTAAAAGTAAGCAACTTGGTATCTAATGCCCACCCATGTTCGATTGATGGTGGAAATAACCAGTCAAGCCCCAGTTGGAGATCTTAACAGTTGCATGAATTGTGACTCCTTATAGGCTGTCAGTCAAGCTGATCCCCCTCCTCTCTCCACCTCCTATTTGGCTGACTGTGTTTTCTATTTATTGGCAGGATTCCAGGGCCAGCAGTGACCTGCCATGATGTCCTCAATCTGGATTATTCGGCTGCAGAACGTTCAAAGAAGTTAAGAGTGACCAACACCCCTCCTTCAATCACTGGGATCCAACAGTTACCTCTGGGGGCAGCTCGTCGAACCCTCTGCCCAAACATACCACACCAACCACCTCAGCAACTGTAGACTACCTTTATCATCTTCCATCAAGCATGAATCTGCATGGCTACATCAACAGGTACTTGTATTTAGAAAATATCATAAAGAAGAAAGGAACATCAAACACAAGGTCTTTCAGACAACATTGGACTGATGTCATTATGCATCGCACCCTCACTGGGACTTTTGACTGTAAATGTGGGACCAGGCACTCAATATCTTCCAAAATCCTACCTTACCTCTCCAAGAAACACAATTACACAAAAGGGATATTCTGTTTAGTCCTTGTGAGGGTTCCTCATCATTGTGATGTCAATGCATTATTGGGGTATGTGTCAGAGGTCACAATATGGTCAATGCCATAACTCTGTTAGCTAGTGAAATAACTATCTTTGTTCATCTGTGAATGTGTAGTGTGCATAGATAACGTTTGTACATTTTGTTTAGAAATAATACTAAAGTTTTTCATAATTTGGCTTTGTAGACCTTACCAATTTTCTTGAATGTGTTGAATTATGTTTTTGACTCTGAACATCAGCCTATGTTATGGGATTATTTATCTCCTGAGACATGGTATGAGATGTGCATGTTGAGTTGGTAACAAGATAGATCAAGACCTCATACCTGTCATTCAATGAGCCAGGTAGGAGAGAAGTACCCCATCTTACTCCACTTCACATTGCAGACAGAGATAGCTAATATATTCTCACGGTTGAAATCTTCATGATCACATTTGACACTGACGCTATATTTAGTATATTTTGATGAGAAACATTTCCTGCTCAGCATGTGTGTGTATATATATATATATATAAGCACAGACTATAATCCATTTTTTGTGTGAGAATCATGTCCAAGGAAAAACTCAGGACAGCGAGAAATACCCAGATTTAGTTCCTACCTGCCTAAGCAGGACAATATGAGGGTCAAATGTAGCCAACACTGTATGTAGAATATCTGAGGCACTAAAGGGGTTCACTTTACAACAATTTATCATACCTCTGTCTGAGCCTTCTCAACTAAACTCCACAGGCCTCTGCCAGGTTCCAATTACTGTAACACTTACTCCATCCCACACTCCCAGTGTCCCTGTCACTGTGAACAAACCTCAGAGAATCAGCTAAAGGAGAATTCAGTGTTAAACAGGAAGCTTAGAGGAAGAAACCATGTGTACTTTATATAAGAAATGTTACTATATCCACTTAAAAAAATAAGACTGTTTTAAAAAAAAAAGATGTATTGTTGTATATTTGAAATGTATTTATGTTGGCATGGTGCAATACAATATTCTGGCCATGTTTTTAAAGTTTACAATGTTTTATGAATTGTCATGTTTTTATTGGATATTTTGACCTAACAATTGTTAACACTGCTTTTTATGTGACTTATTGAAGTACATTGTGTAGCCTACTGTATGACATTTGTATTGCAATACATCATTCACATCTTTTATCTGATACAGTGTACAGACAAACAATCTAAATTATTTTATGAAATGTGAATGTAGCGCTCCCCTGTTTAAGAATTTAGCCAAAATGTTATTTGAAATTTATAGACATACAGAGTATCTCTTCTCCCAGCAATACCCTGAAGTGCAGAGATTTAATGCAAGGCATTAGGTCTTAGAAATGAGAAACTAGAACAGACAGCAGTATTTACACGTCACAATGAAGGGAAAGGGCCAAAAGAAGGAGAGAGAGAGATGAGGAGAAAGAATCTAAAGACGAGTGAGACAGAAAGGGGATTCCTTTGACTCCAGTGCATGTCATGTATGACCTATCGGCCCTGCACTCACAATCCATCCAGCTATTCCTATTCACAGTGATTTCCACTGAATCCAGATCTGGCTACACCACTCATATACCACAGGCTGCAGTGCAGTCATAGTTTGAAGTTCTAATTAACTCTCCAATTCTCTCTTTATCAGTCTCTTCCTATTTAAAGCCCTGTGTGAATCATGACCTCACCTCCCGTCACAATGTGAGGTCACTGTTTGGGTCTGAGGGCTGATGGTGTTGGACACACAGCTGTCTGATTGCTACACTAATGATGTGGGCGCTGCCTGCTCTGTCTGTGGGGAGAATATGCTGCCTGAGCCTTGTATGAAGACACATTTATTACACATTTTAGGCAACAGAAAATATTAAACTAAATTCAGACGTCTTGAGCTCTTTATGGGTCTCCTGCATTATACCAGTACATGTGACTTGAGGAGAATGAGATGATGGTTCTTAATCCAGATTCAAGTCATGATTATTGCAAGGGATAAAATGTAATCTGGATTCATTTAGATCCCAGGCATTTGGAGAAAATCTCCCAAGCAGTCAGTGGCTGGGTGATTGGCTGATATGACCTGAGACCTTAAGCTCTACTTTGACAGTGGATGGGGTTTAAAACCTGTATCGGCGTATCTACTTTGTACTTTTTTAAAAATACAATATACTTTTTATATCTGATGTAATCTCTGCACTTGGCTTGATGGTACATGAGGGTGTCTGTGGTGCTTGCTTAAGTATCATGCAGATCATGTCTGTCTCTGTTGTGTAGCTACACTGCTTATTCCTGCATTATGATTATATGGTCTGACTGTATCTGCCTCCCTTTCTGTAGGGCTTCCTGTGTTATTTATAGGTGAGTGGGGGGCGGGGACACAACCCACAACGCTGATTGGCAGATGCGAGTTAAAAAGTGAGTGAGAGAGAATGGCATTGCTTACATTTTTTTATTCAAAAATAGTTTGGATGTTGTTTCTGTTGCTTAAATGTCCTGCTTGTAGATGCTGGTGTCAATAAAGCTTTAAGATATGTGGTTCTGTGGGTCCCTTTCTTTCTGAAGGCCATTATTGAAGTTATCAGTGTTGTTAGGATACTTAAATTGTCAGACATTGATGATGACCCAGTTTCTCACTTCGGTACTCCATGCTAAATCAAGGAGATTGATTATTAAACTGAGGGAGAGGTTAATATGAAGGAAGTATCAGGTAGAAACACAGCTTTCCTGGTGATTTTCTTCTTATCTTAAAGACTGCCCACACGGCACAGTGAAACACTGATGGATGATCTCCATTGTGACGGCACAGAGACAGAGCCTCTACCCTGCAGTCCGCTGCAAACGATTGACGGGAGTGGCTGGTTGCCAGGAACCACCCGGCACCTAGGAAATGGTTGCTATGACAACCGCACCACCTTCCTGTGATTACGGAGGAGGGGATTATCATGAACACCCTGCTTTCTATTTTGTCTCCATCATTCCCTCTCCTTTTGGCTGTTCTGTCTCTTTCGCTCTCTCTCTCTCTCTCTCTCTCTAATTGAATGTTTCTGCCGTGTGACTGCCTTTGCACAAAATATTTCAGAAATCATGACACAATCTCTTGGGCACTGATAATGAAGTAATCTTCAATTCATGCTAACTATTGTTTGACACTCCAGTATTTCAGTAATCATATTCTAACCCCTGCAGAGTGCTCCAGTTACAACGGTCAGCACCTTCTATATGTAGTACCAACCCCCACAAACCTCTGCTCTCTTGCTCTCCCTCTCTCTATCGCCAACCATTCTCAGTCCCTCTCTCATACATACATACATATGCATGTGCACTGACATACACACCAATATGCTGACCTGCACACAAGCAAGTACGTGTGTGCCCACACACACACTACATTCCTCTTTCAATCGGCAGCATTTTCCTCAATGATAGCTCTTGAGGTTCAGCACCATGGATAGCGACCCACCTCAAACTCCTATTGCTATGGAGACAAGCTGTGCCACAATAGAGATAAAAGAGAGAGAGAGAGAGAGAGCATGAGGGGAGAGGTCATATCTCTCATTTTTCACAAGAAGTCAGCAAGACATCATACATTAATTGCAAGGAACATATACCATGCCAACCCCATATTCAAAAATGTCCATGCCTGGAAAATATTACATAGTCACATACACGCAAATAATAGGCTAATTTTCTGAAGAATTAATTGTTGTTGTTCTTACACTGGACAAAGACAACTACATTATGACAACAGATTATATACAGTACAGTGGCAAGAAAAAGTATGTGAACCCTTTGGAATTACCTGTATTTCTGCATAAATTGGTCATAAAATTTGATCTGAACTTCATCTAAGTCACAACAGACAAACAGTCTGCTTAACCTAATAACACACAAACAATTACACGTTTTAATCTCTTTATTGAAAACATCATGTAAACATTCACAGTGCAGAGTGGAAAAAGTATGCAAACCCTTGGATTTAATAACTGGTTGACCCTCCTTTGGCAGCAATAACCTCAACCAAATGTTTTCTGTAGTTGCGGATCAGACCTGTACAACGGTCAAGAGGAATTTTCGACGATTCCTCTTTACAAAACTGTTTCAGTTCACCAATATTCTTGGAATGTTTGGTGTGAACCGCTCTTTTGAGGTCATGCCACAGCATCTCAATAGGGTTGAGGTCAGGAGTCTGACTGGGCCACTCCAGAAGGGGTATTGTTTTTCTGTTGATTTACTTCAGTGTTTTGGGATGTTGTCCTGTTGCATCACTCAACTTCTGTTGAGCTTCAATTGGTGGACAGATAGCCTTACATTCTCTGGCAAAATGTGTTAACAAACTTGGGAATACATTTTTCCGGCGATGATAGCAAGCTGTCCAGGCCCTAAGGCAGACTTTTTTTCTCCACACATAGTGTTGTATGTTCCTTCCAAACAACACAACTTTAGTTTCATCTGTTCACTGAATATTTAGCCAGTAGCATTGTGGAACATCCATGTGCTCTTTTGCTAACTTCAGACGTGCAGCAATATTTTTTTGGACAGCAGTGGCTTCTTCTGTGGTGTCCTCCCATGAACACCAATCTTGTTTAGTGCTTTACGTATCGTAGACTCGTCAACAGAGTTAGCATGTTCCAGAGATTTCTGTAAGTATCTAGCTGACACTCTAGGATTCTTCTTAACCTCATTGAGCATTCTATGCTGTGCTCTTGCAGTCACTCATAGGGAGTCACTCACAGTCACTCTCCATTTATAGGCAATTAGTTTTACCTTGGACTGATGAACATCAAGGCTTTCAGAGATAATTTTGTAACCCTTTCCAGCTTTATACAAGTCAACCATTTTTAATCTCAGGTCTTCTGAGATCTCTTTTGTTTGAGCCATGGTTCACATCAGTCAATGCTGCTTGTGAATAGCAAACTCCAATTGTGAGTGTTTTTTATAGGGCAGGGCAGCTCTAAACACCATCTCCAATCTCGTCTCATTGATTGGACTCCAGTTTAGCTGACACCTGACTCCAATTAGCTTTTGGAGACGTCATTAGCCTAGGGGTTCACAGTACAGTACACTACAGTACACTGTGATTGTTGAAATTATGTATTCAATATAGACAAGAAAAACACAATAATTTGTGTGTTATTAGTTTAAGCACACCATCTTTGTCTATTGTTATGACTTAGATGAAGTTCAGATCAAATTTTATGACCAATTTATGTAGAATTCCAGGTAATTCCAAAGGGTTCACATACTTTTTCTTGCCACTGTATACAGTGCCTTGCAAAAGTATTCATCCCCCTAATTTGTTGCATTACAACCTGTAATTTAAATAGATTTTTATTTTTATTTCATGTAATGGACAAACACAAAATTGTCCAAATTGGAAAAGTGAAATGAAAATTATAACTTTTCTTTTTTTAAACGGAAAAGTGGTGTGTGCATACGTATTCATCCCCTTTACTATGAACCCCCTAAAAAAGATTGGGTGAAACCAATTACCTTCAGAAGTCACATAATTAGTTAAATAAAGTCCACCTGTATGCAATCTAAGTGTCACATGATATGTCACATGATCTCACTATACCTGTTCTGAAAGGGCCCAGAGTCTGCAACACCATTGAGCAAGTGGCACCACCAAGCAAGTTGCACCATGAAGGAGCTCTCCAAACAGGTCAGGGACAAAGTTGTGGAGGAGTACAGATCAGGGTTGGGTTAGAAAAAAAATACCTGAATCTTTGTACATCCCACGGAGCACCATTAAATCCATTATTTAAAAAAATGGAAAGAATATGGCACCATAACAAACATGCCAAGAGAGGGCTGCCCACCAAAACTCACAGACCAGGCAAGGAGGGCATTAATCAGAGAGGCAACAAAGGGACCAAAGATAACCCTGAAGGAGCTGCAAAGCTCTGCAGCGGAGATTGGAGTATCTGCCGTTTAAGCCATACACTCCACAGAGCTGGGCTTTATGGAAGAGTGTCCAGAAAAAAAAACCATTGCTTAAAGAAAAAAATAAGCAAACACGTTTGGTGTTTGCCAAAAGCCATGTGGGAGACTCCCCAAACATATGGAAGTAGGTACTATGGTCAGATGAGATGGCCATCAAGGAAAATTCTATGTCTGGCGCAAACCCAACAGCTCTCAGTACCCCGAGAACACGCGGGAAATCGCGCTGTTAAGACACTGATGCCCTTTGCAATCACGTACCTATGTAAGAGTGGATTCTCGGCCCTCACTAGCATGAAAACTAAATACAGGCACAGACTTTGTGTGGAAAATGTTTTAAGACTGAGACTCTCTACAATACAACCCAACATTGCAGAGTTATATGCATCATTTCAAGCACGCCCTTCTCATTAACCTGTAGAGAGTTATTCGCAATTTTCGAATAACAAATAAAGTTTTACATGTAAGATGGCTAAATAGAGAAAAATGATTGACTATTATTATATTATGATTTGTACCCTGGTCCTATAAGAGCACTTTGTCACTTCCTACGAGCCGGGTTGTGACAAAAACTCACACTCATTCTTGTGTTTAATAAATGTATAGTATAGTATAGTATATAAATAGTTTAATAAATGTATAATCGTATAGTGTGTGTGGCAGGCTTACAATGATGGCAAAAAAATAAACATTTAAGAGTGCTCTGACACTGGTGCTAGAGGGGGTACACAGCTGGAGGTTGAATGTTTGAAGGGGTATGCTTTCCTTTCCAATTCCCAAGAGGTTAAAAGCAGAAATCTGCATATAATGACAATGACAATGTCTTCACCCTAACAATTGGAGTCTTTGTCCAAAAGGTGTGAAGGCAGACGACATGCTTAGGTCTGCATATTATGCGCATAGAAACACATTGTGCTTATTCTTGACAAATCTGACGAGAGTGAGTCCTTCCTTGCTGCTGAAACTTTATCACCGGAGCGAAACAGCGCCCCCTCTGTCTTACTATTTGTAGCCCATATATCTGATGCTGTCTGACCAGATATAGTATGACATACCATATTCTTTTGGTCCAGACAGCATCAGATACATGGCTACACAGACTGAGAAAGAGGAGCGCTGTTTCGGTCAAATAAATGATCAACATTTCAATGTTTTATTTGGATGGGCAAGTAGGTACGGTAGGGCGGGACAGGCCCCCTAAGACCCACCCATAACGCCAGCCCTGGAATGGTCCTCCCCTTCCTCCTCTGAGGAGCATCCACTGGAGTCTTGTGCATGCTGCACTAAGTGTAATAATAAACTGGGTGGTTCGAGCCCTGAATGCTGATTAGCTGACAGCGATGGTATTAGCTGACAGACCTATACCATGGGTATGACAAAACATTTATTGTTACTGCTCTAATTATGTTGGTAACCAGTTTATAATAGCAATAAGGCATCTCGGGTTTGTGATATATGGCCAATATACCACTGCTAAGGGCTGTGTCCGGGCACTCCGCGTAGCGTTGTGCATAAGAACAGTCCTTTCCTGTGGTATATTGGCAATGTATCACAAACCCAAGGTGCCTTATTGGCCATATACCTCACCTCCTCTGGCCATATTGCTTAAATATACAGCTGAGCTCTTACAGTGCACCATTGATTATTCATTCCATCGTATAGCTGATAGGCAGACTTTTACTTGGTCTGTGTCTCAGCTCTCTGACTTATCTGAATGCTGCCCTCTCTTGGTCTATGGCCCAGCTCTCTCCCACCCTCTCTCTCTCTCCCTCTTCCTCTCTCTTTATCTTCTGCTGATGAGGCTCTGGCCTACATAAAGAGAGCAGGCAGCAGCCTGGGTATAGTCTGCCCTGAGGAAAATCTGAACAATACTGATACTCTGCTTCACTACTGTACATGATCATACTGACTTCAACCTTTCAGAAAAGAGACTCCAGAAACACTCATAGAGTGAAATATGCTCCTCAGACTAGAGAGGAAGCCCATCCTCATGGTAGATATTTAGAACACATCTGACGAGCAAAAGGAAGAAGTTAAGTGAAAACATAAACAATAACTAGGAGTTGGCTACCTTGGTGATACTTCGACAGTGATCATGTTACATTATGTTCGTTCCTATGTGATAATTCTAGATTTGAAAGAGATATCCTATGATTGATGAAATTTACTGAGTAATTAAAGGTTAGTATGAGTAAATACCCGTGCGTGTGTGTGTACGTGCGCTCTATCCTGTGTCTGCATGTTTGTGCAACTACAGTATTAACATTGCATGTATAAACTATATAACGCAATACGGGATTAATGATGGCTATGTGTGCTTACATTGCTGTTTGCGGTGTTGTTTCTATTGAATGAGGGAATATTCTCTATGTAGAACTGTGTGCTTGTCCTATGGCGCGATCATTTACTTATCTGGCCTCTGAGCGCCGCTCCTGTGTCCGGGTTTAACCACCAATCTGACTGCGTATCAGCAGAGAGGAAGAAGCGAAGCGAGAGGTTTCACTCTCGCCAAAGTCTTTCCAAAATAAATCCAATGCGTTTCTATGGGTCTATTTTGGACCTACGCCTATCGTGTGGTTTCCCGTCTTTGGGACAACGACTCCCATTGTTAGGGCAGAGACATCTCGTCGTTATTTACAGATCTCTGGAACCAGGAGCTGTCTATGGTTCTGAATTCCGATTCCCGGGTTCTTCATTTTCATCAGTCATATTTTATTTCCCCTTTCTATTCCACAGATTTTTTACAGTTCATAGCCACTAGACATTTATTTAGGACCTTAAAGTGAGAACGTCTCAAATATCAAGTGAATTGTGTTAGGGTACAATCATTGCATAACACATTTTACAGTAGCCTACCTGATAGTTATAGAAATCTATTTAAGCCCTGGATACTGATCTTTCACTAGGCTATGTGCCAATTAATTGATTATACCTCATAATTTCCCCCTTCATGCGAATTTACAATGATTTGTTGTGCAGAAATGCTTTTCTGTCTTCACTTTCTAGTTTATGCCAGTTTTTGAGTTTACGGTTTTCTTGCATGTATGCTCTTATGTCGGACCAGTTCTTATCCACACGGTGTCAGTGTCTACCAGCAAGAGCAATTTAATCTTGAACTCCACCTAGGTCCTGGCACAATAGCAAAAATCCCACTCATCGCCGACTGTCAGTGAAATCTTAATGAGGTGCCGCACGGAGATATGAGGATTATGTTTCTCTTTCTTAAAAAAAATCCATTGCGTTACTTGGGTTCTCCTTGTTCTCTGTCACACTCTATGGATTACATTCTAAAAAGGATTATATAACAATGGCTGTACTCGAGAACCGTGAGTGGGGTTGGATTGTGAATATATTTTGGCTGTTGCTTTGTTTTCGGGGTTCTGTTTCTAGACAAATGACCTATTCCATTTCCGAGGAGGTAAAAACGGGGACATTTGTTGGGAATTTGGCTAAGGATCTAAATCTAAAAGTGATTGAACTGGAGGCGCGCAGGATTCAGATTGAATCTGGATCATATAAGAAACATTTTGAGGTCAATTTGAAAACTGGCGTTCTCTTCGTTAGCGAAGCAATAGACCGAGAGAAGCTTTGTCCCAACAGCCTTGTTTGTACTGAAAGCTTGGAGGTTATTGTTAATAATCCTTTACGAATGTACAATGTTGAAGTAAATATACTAGACATAAACGACAACGCACCACAATTTCCTGTGAAATCACAGATTATTCGTATTTCTGAGCATACTTCACCTGGAGCAAGATTTCCTCTGTCTACAGCTGACGATAGGGATGTAGGGAGCAACACTATTGAAGCATATAAACTCTCCACAAATGCCTTTTTCAATCTAGACGTACATACTGAGGCTGATAGTGGTCCATCAGCAGAGTTAATTCTAAATCAAGCTTTAGACCGAGAGAAACAGCCTGCGATCAAGCTAACGCTGACTGCTATTGATGGAGGAAAGCCTCCCAGATCAGGGAGCACAGAAATCATTGTCAACATACTCGATGCAAACGATAATGCGCCAGTGTTTTCCAAAGCCCTGTATAAGGCAAAAGTCTTAGAGACTGCGCCAATTGGCACTGCTTTTCTAAGGCTTAATGCAACAGATCTAGACGAAGGCTTGAACGGTGAAATAATGTATTTGTTCAGCAAACAAGGACAAAAGGGGGGTTATGGTACATTTGCAATCAATCAGAGCAATGGGGAAATGACAGTAGCGGGACCTTTAGATTATGAGGTGACCAGTGCGTATGAGATTCGTGTAGAAGCTCAGGACCGAGGCCACTCACCTCTGGCCTCACATTGCAAAGTGTTGGTAGAGGTAGTTGACGTAAACGATAATGCCCCGGACATCAAACTCTCCTCACTTTTGGAGAGTGTGAGAGAGGACGCAAAGAAGGGTACGGCAATTGAGCTAATCACGATTATTGATAAGGATGGCGGTAAAAACGGGAATGTGCATTGTACCATATCTGGTGTCTCGCCGTTTCTATTGGAGTCATCTCAGGGTAAATACTACACCGTGGTCCTTGGAGAAACGCTGGACAGGGAAATCACCTCTCAGTATAATGTCACAATCATAGCCAGAGATGAAGGGACCCCTCCTCTGTCCAGTACTAGCATTATTACTGTCCATGTTTCTGATGTCAATGACAATACGCCACGCTTTCCGGAACCCACTGTTAACGTGTTCTTAAAAGAGAATAGTCCGGCAAGATCTGTGATATCTTCTGTGACTGCGCTGGATCCAGATTCAAAAGCAAACGCTCAGATAACATATAGTTTACTAGAGCCCAGAAATAGGCCTACAGCTTCGCAGACACATGTCAATGTGAATTATGCCACAGGTGAGATATATAGCATGCAGTCAGTGAACTATGAAGAAGTGAAAACGTTCCAGTTCCAAGTTCAGGCCACAGATTCTGGTGTTCCTCCACTAAGCAGCAACGTCACTGTCAACGTTTTTATCCTTGATGAGAATGACAACAGTCCTGTGATTCTCCCGCCCTATTCTGACCACGGCTCCGTTAATTCTGAGAACATTCCTTATTCTGCTGAAGCGGGATACTTTGTGGCCAAGATCAGGGCTGTAGACGCCGACTCTGGTTATAATGCGCTGCTTTCTTATCACGTCTCTGAACCAAAGGGGACCAATCTATTCAGAATAGGAACCAACAACGGAGAAATACGGACTAAGAGACGCATGAGTGACAATGACTTAAAATCTCACCCGTTGGTCATTCTGGTGTCTGATAACGGAGAACCTTCCCTGTCTGCGACTGTGTCTATTGATGTTGCGGTCGTTGAAAGTACAGGTGACACACAGACAACTTTCAGACAACTGCCTGTAAAGGAGGAGAGTTTCTCAGATTTAAATCTGTATCTGCTCGTCGCCATTGTGTCAGTATCAGTGATATTTCTACTGAGCCTCATCAGTTTAATAGTTGTAAAATGCCACAGGACAGACGGCAGTTTCAGCAGGTGCAGCGCCCCAATGATCACCACCCACCCTGACGGGAGCTGGTCTTACTCCAAATCTACTCAGCAGTATGACGTATGTTTCAGCTCTGACACTCTGAAGAGTGACGTAGTAGTTTTCCCCACGCCGTTTCCACCTGCTGATGGCGAGCTGATCAGTATTAATGGAGGAGACACTTTGCAAAGGACACAGACGCTTCCCAACACAGATAAGGTATGCCGGTAACTTTATTATGTCTAATTCTATATTAGCCTATTGTTTATTTTTCTACTAATGTTGTTTTGAAACAGTTTAAATTCCATTTCGATAAACAATGTGGTTGTTGTGTTGTGGTTGTCTGTCTTTGTATATTCCACTTAATTTGTACATTAGAGGGCACTGTATGTCGGGTCATGGGTTACTGGTAACCTGTAGGCTATACATGCAGACAGGTGACCAGAGAGTATGGATGTAGGCATAGAGAGTATACTACCGTGCTCATATTTTACGCGTTGGAGCTATGGATTGCGTTTACGGTAGTTTGCCTGTAAGGATTAATTGTATGTTATATCTTTACTGCTAATTAATGGGCAAATGATCCAACCCAAGATACAATTTTGGAAAGTGGTTTGTTTTGCACGTGTATATTAACTTTTGCAATCCCACCTGTGCCAGAGTGGCTATCAGGAACAATTGACTTCCGAGAAATTAGTCCCTTTTCGGTAGTGTAACTTGGTGGGGAAAAAAATGTTTATTTCAGATATTATTAACATTTTGGTATAAATACCACATGGTCAACTTCATAAAAACACGTTTTCCCCCCTCAAGAGGTCAAAAAAAGAAGGAAAAATTACTATAGTAAGTGCCTACTAAGTGCCAAAAAAAGTAACAGGGTTGGCGATTTCAACTTACATCAGCCATAAATCCCATTGTGACAGGGGGAATGGAAGGTTGATGTGTAGAACAGGGAGGGGTAATTAAATGAAAGCTTCACAAAAATATTTAAATTGTTGAAACATTTCTAGCTTGTCTAGCTGTGGGTGACAGGCTTGACGTGTTATGCTTGACCGCTCCGTTTCCCACCACAAAACATCAGAAAATGGCCAAAAATAGTAGAATCAGCTCACCTGCTTTTACGCTAGGATTTTACTATTAGATGTTCAATATTTATTTTGAAAATATTATTTAACCCTCATACTGGCGACTGGGGTCATTTTGACCTCAGAGGAATATTTGTTATCATAGCCCAAAGGTGGTTTATTAAATTCTTCAAAATCTTCATGACTTTGTGAATCAACTCTTTCTTAATAAATTAAATCACTGTTTAGTGTTTCTGTATCAATATGGACATTTTTTATTAAGTCATTTGCGGTCATTTTGACCCCAGCCAAAAACGTCTAATTCCGTTTATAGTAATTTGTTAGATGGATCTTTATCTTAGGTTTCTCTGGAGACAAAATATTAATCATCAGAGGGTGGATGGGGACCTGTATCTGTGATTTTGACCAGACAGACAGATCACCTGCAGAGATATAGCTCCCCATGTATTTGCCTATGATTGTACTTTTTATACCACGTATCATATGACTGTGTGCAAAACCAAAATTACCTTCTTTTCGTGCCTATGAAAGTCTGCCAATGGTATAAATATTTTATAAATCTGCAACACAGAACTCAGGTACTCTCTGAATCTACACAGAAAGCTGTATGGGGCTGCAGTTAGCTTAATGGCTAAGAGCGTTGGGCCAGTTACTGAAAGGTTGCTTGTTTGAATCCCAGAGCCGACTAGGTGAATAAGCTATCAATGTACACTTGAGCAAGGCACTTAACCTTAATTTACCCTTGTCGTCGCTCTGCAAAAGAGTGTCTACAAAAATGTATTGGTGTGTATTCCCTGAAAATTTGTTATTCTATGGCTAATCTAAAAAATGATTGAATCCAGGTTTCTCTGGAGACATAATATGAAGTTATACCCATCCTCAGAGGGTGGAGGGGGACCTGCATCATGGATTTGACCAGACAGACAGATCATCTGCTGAGATGGAGCACCTTATGTACTCGCCTATGGTTATAACTGGTTAGAACTAGGTATGACCGTGTACAAAATGACCTTACATATACTTAGTATTACTGTAATGCAGAAACCAGCTACCTTCTAAATGTACACATAGTGCTGTATTGGTATGTATTCTACATAAGTAGTTATTCTACGATAAATGTTATATACTGTGCCTTCGGAAAGTATTCAGACCCCTTGACTTTTTCCACATTTTGTTAGGTTACAGCCTTATTCTAAAATTGTTTTTTTCCCTCAGCAATCTACACACAATACCACATAATGACGAAGCAAATAGAAATGTTTGCTAATTTATAAAAAATAAAAAACTGAAATATTACAGTTACATAAGTATTCAGAGCCTTTACTCAGTACTTTTTGGAAACACCTTTGGCAGCAACTACAGCCTGGAATCTTCTTGGGTATGACGCTACAAGCTTGGCACACCTGTATTTGGGGAGTTTCTCCCATTCTTCTCTCCTCAAGTTCTGTCAGGTTGGATGGGGAGCATCGCTGCACAGCTATTTTCAGGTCTCTCCAGATATGTTTGATCGGGTTCAAGTCTGGGCTCTGGCTGGGTCACTCAAGGACATTGAGAGACATTTGCCCCGAAGCCACTCCTGCATTGTCTTGGCGTTGTGCTTAGGGTCGTTGTCTTGTTGGAAGGTAAACATCCGCCCCAGTCTGAGGTCCTGAGCCATCTGGAGCAGGTTTTCATCAAGTATCTCTCTGTACTCTGCTCCGTTGCTCTTCGCCTCATTCCTGACTAGTCTCCCAGTCCCTGCCGCTGAAAAACATCCCCACAGCATGATGCTGCCACAACCATGCTTCACGGTAGGGAGAGAGAGTCTTTAGGTGCCTTTTGGCAAACTCCAAGCAGGCTGTCATGCATGTGCCTTTTACTGAGGAGTGACTTCCGTCTGACCAATACCATAAAGGTCTAATTGGTGGAGTTCTGCAGAGATGTCCTTCTGGAAGGTTCTCCCATCTCCACAGAGGACATCTGGAGCTCTGTCAGAGTGACCATTGGGTTCTTGATCACCTCCCTGACCAAGGCCCTTCTCCCCCGATTGATCATTTTGGCCAGGCGGCAAGCTCTAGGAAGAGTCTTTGTGGTTCCAAACTTGTTCCATTTAAGAATGATGGAGACCACTGTGTTCTTGGGGACAGTAAATGCTGCAGAAATGTTTTGGTACCCTTCCCCAGATCTGTGCCTCGACACAATCCAGTCTCGGAGCTCTACGGACAATTCCTTTGACCTTGGCTTGGTTTTTGCTCTGACGTACACTGTCAACTGTGGGACCTTATATAGACAGGCGTGTGCCATTCTAAATCATGTCCAATCAATTGAATTTTCCACAGGTGGACTCCAAGTTTTAGAAACATCTTATGGATGGTCAATGGAAATAGGATGCACCTGTTTCTGAATATGTATGTAAATAAGGTATTTCTGTTTTTTGTTTTGAATAAATTTGCAAAAATTTCTAAAAACCTGTTTTCGTTTTGTCATTATGGGGTATTGTGCGTAGATTGCTGAGGAAACGTTTTATTTAATCAATTTTAGAATGAGGCTGTAACATAACAAAATGTGGAAAAGTCAAGGGGTCTGAATACTTTCTGAAGGCACTGTGAATATCAGTGTTCCTACAATATCCTACAATTGTATATATGTGGAACTTATGGCATTTGGGTTGCTATAACATTTGGTTTGAAGTGACTGAGTATTTGGGCATTATTTTTTAAGTGTCCTGCCTTAGGCCCTACCACTCCTATTGTTTTGCTAGCAGCAATGGTAATGCTTGCAGTGGGGTAAGTAAATAAAGAAAACAAAGCCATATTTTTGGTCATTGCCTGTCAGAATCAATGAATGAATCACTTTTTGTCAATAAAATTAAGTGTATTTCGCATTTTTGTGTACCACCCCTTTAAATGGCAGTCATTTTTACCACATGAATTAGTATTTACTTAAACATTCGAAAAACTAAGTGATACTACAATCAAATGATGGTCAATCAGCTTTTTAGTACATATATGGATTTTATTGTAATTTGGAAAAAAGCTGCACTTTATGAAACGTTTATATTTTTAGTGTTGCAAAATATGCAAATTAACTGTAATTTTGCTAAAATATCTGTCTGTTTTGTTTATTGTTGATTTATTTCTGATAACTGTATTTATACATCTAAATTGGTTTAGAAAAAAAATGAAGTTTATATTTGACTGATTGTTGCTTTTTAAAATGTGTTTCTTCTTGGGGTCAAAATGACCCCAGTTGATATTCCATGTATGTAAAATATGTTGATAGTGTGAAGGTTAAAAAAATATAGTTTCACAATTTTAAAATACGAGTTCAGTTCACGTAACAGGGTTGACCTTAAAATAAGAGACAGGTTTATTTCTCCTTAAACTGAATCACTAATCACATGAAATAAATAATTATCTACAGAAATGACTTTGTCAAAGCAACAAAATAACCAATGCTTTACAATGATGGTGAAAATGACTTTTAGGGCTTAAGTGATTTCAAATCTTCCTAGAAGTCACAGAGGGTATACAGAGGGACATAGAAAGACCCGCAGGCTGTAACTATTATTTTCACATTGAAGTGTTTTTACATTTGTTCTGTTCAGCAATGGGCTACTATTATTGTGTTTCGACGCTGGGAGACGCTATTGACCACGATAGAAATGCACCTAATTTAGAAAGCCCGGGCTCCTCCTATCCTTTGCTACAGGATGTGTAGATCTAGGTTAGCATAGTAGTGAGGCTTTGTTTAAGAACACATTGGAATACCTTGCTGCACAGATAAATCGGCTGGGTGGAATGTCGCGGATTTATCGCAGGCCTACCAATTTGATCAATTTGGGATTAATCTCGATTACAGTGTCAAGGAACTGAGCAGCGATGGATTTGTGTGACCGTAGAATACATGTTTGGATACAGTGTTTTGTATTGCTTTGTTCATGGGGATTGTCTTCAGGACAGATCGTCTACATGGTCTCAGAGGAGGTGGATAAAGGCACAGTTGTTGGAAATATAGCCAAAGATCTCAATCTAAATGTGCAAGATTTGGAGTCGAGAGGAGTTGAGATTGTAACTGGATCGAATAAGAGGTATTTTGACGTAAACCGGAAGACTGGGCTTCTGTATGTCAATGAAATAATCGACAGGGAGATGCTGTGTCAGAATTCAGTCAAGTGTTTTGTAAACGTTGAAGCCATTTTGAAAGGTCCAACACATCTCCACCGCATAGAAATCAATATTTTAGACATAAACGACAATGCACCATCATTCCGAGAGACAGTTCATATTTGTAATATTACTGAGTATGCCTCTCCAGGAGAGAGATTTTCTCTGCCTGAAGCCCAGGACATGGATGTTGGCAGTAACTTGGTGAACGCCTACAAACTGAGCCCAAATGAACACTTCTCTCTGGATGTACAGAGCGGTGGAGAGCAGGTGTCTGCTGAGTTGGTGCTACAGAAATCTTTAGACCGAGAGAAACAGGCTGTTATCAAGCTTGTGCTGACTGCCATTGATGGAGGAAAACCACCGAGATCCGGGACATTACAGATTATTGTTAACATTATTGATGTAAACGATAATTCCCCATCTTTCAGCAAACAACTCTACAAAGTTCAGATTCCTGAGAATGTCTCAAGTGGAACGACAATTCTTATTTTAAATGCGACTGATTTTGATGAGGGTGTAAACGGAGATATAATGTATTTCTTAACGGCAAAGGGAGATGCAAAACATGCTGAAATATTCTCCATTGATCCGCAGTCGGGAGTTATCACCTCTAAAGGCAAAATAGACTACGAGGAAAGTACAGCATTTGAGATCCGTGTACAGGCTAAGGACAGAGGCGTCCCTCCTCGAAGCACGCAGTGTAAAGTCTTAGTTGAAGTGCTTGATGAGAATGACAATGCCCCTGAGATAGCTGTAACATCACACATGGGCGCAGTGAAAGAGGACTCTCCAATTGGCACTGTTGTCGCATCTATAAATTCATTAGATAAAGATGGAGGTAAAAATGGACGTGTTTTGTGTGCCATAGTCGGAGAAGTTCCCTTTAAACTTATTTCTACTTATAAGAACTATTATTCTGTAGTAGTGGGCGGCCTCTGGACAGAGAGAGCGCATCGCAGTGCAATGTCACCATCATTGCTAAAGATGAGGGAACACCTCCTCGCTCCAGTACCAGTGTTATAACAGTAGACATATCTGATGTGAATGACAACCCACCTCGCTTTTCAGAACTAACAATAAACATGTTTCTAAAGGAGAATGGTCCTGTGAGAGATTTAATTGCAAGCTTGACTGCAATTGACCCCGACGTCAATGGCAATGCTCAAGTTACATATTCAATGCCAGAAACTAGCAACAACCTTCCAATGTCTACGATGATAAACATCAACTCTTTAACTGGTGAGATATATAGCATGCAGACTTTTAACTATGAAGAAGTAAAACAGTTCCAGTTCCAAGTTCAGGCCACAGATTCTGGTGTTCCTCCACTAAGCAGCAACGTCACTGTCAACGTTTTTATCCTTGATGAGAATGACAACAGTCCTGTGATTCTCCCGCCCTATTCTGACCACGGCTCCGTTAATTCTGAGAACATTCCTTATTCTGCTGAAGCGGGATACTTTGTGGCCAAGATCAGGGCTGTAGACGCCGACTCTGGTTATAATGCGCTGCTTTCTTATCACATCTCTGAACCAAAGGGGACCAATCTATTCAGAATAGGAACCAACAACGGAGAAATACGGACTAAGAGACGCATGAGTGACAATGACTTAAAATCTCACCCGTTGGTCATTCTGGTGTCTGATAATGGAGAACCATCCCTGTCTGCGACTGTGTCTATTGATGTTATGGTCGTTGAAAGTACAGGTGACACGCAGACAACTTTCAGACAACTGCCTGTAAAGGAGGAGAGTTTCTCAGATTTAAATCTGTATCTGCTCGTCGCCATTGTGTCATTATCAGTGATATTTCTACTGAGCCTCATCAGTTTAATAGTTGTAAAATGCCACAGGACAGACAGCAGTTTCAGCAGGTACAGCGCCCCCATGATCACCACCCACCCTGACGGGAGCTGGTCTTACTCCAAATCTACTCAGCAGTTTGACGTGTGTTTCAGCTCTGACACAATGAAGAGTGACGTAGTAGTTTTCCCCACGCCGTTTCCACCCGTTGATGATGAGTTGATCAGTATTAATGGAGGAGACACTTTTCAAAGAACAAGAACGCTTCCGAGATCAGAGAAGGTAAAGATCACTGTTCATGATATGGGATGTTTTTGTCACGTCTTGATTTATTTGATTAGGATTATTATCTTGTGTGTGTACATTATATTTTTCAAATTCCCGAGATTTATTGTCAATTTACATAGACGGTTCCAATTGTATGGGTACGGTTTAGGATAGGTATTTTTTTTAAATTATCCTCTAAATTGATGCAGAATGTAGCGTTACAATTCAGCACCAGGGACAGCAACATATGGCTTCTCGCTTTGATTTGTGTCAGTCTAATTCTTGCTCACGTTTTCTCAATTAGTTTGCAGGAAAGTTGTTTCATATTCTCCCATATCAGATCATCTTTTGTGTCTGTCAAATTAGTGTAGTTTTTAATGGTTTATGGTTGACGCAGTAACTGGTAAAGTTATTTAAATATATATGCACACCACAGAATATTTAACCATTGAGTTCGACTACTGGTCATCAGCTGTTTGTCAGATTTAGGGCTATAAGCAATAAATGACATTTGAGAGGATCATGCAAAGCGTTGTTCATTAGATGATCTTTTTTATATGAACTCTTCTGATAGATACCAACATCTTGAATAACTAATGCAGTCACATCTGTATTCATTTTAAGAGCAGAGTAAAAGCACTTGGTGTCGCTGTAGACCGTGATTATTCAGTTGATAACTATGTGGGGCGTCTCCTTCCTCTCCTCACTTCCACTGATGAGGCAGGTACAGTCAAGCGAGTTGTTGAGACGAGAACGCACTCGAGATAGGCCTGTGTGTAGACACAACCGTTGTATACTAATTAATAGAGAGATAGTTTTTTACATAAAAACGTTGCTTAGCAATATTATAAATCTATCATAAACAACTCACAGAAGAATCAGAAGGTCTGTGTATAAGGATGGACCATTCCGTGCATTGTGTATATTTTTGGATTCGGATTGTGCTGTTTCTTTGTTTCTGGGATTTATCTTCCGGTCAGATTGTCTATTCTGTTTTAGAGGAGGTGAACAAGGGAACATTTGTTGGGAATATAGCCAAGGATCTCAATCTCAACGTTCAGGAACTGGAGTCACGTATGATTCAGATTGTATCCGGATCCAACAAGAAGTATTTTGATGTAAATCTAAGAACTGGTGTTCTGTTCGTGAATGAGATAATTGACCGTGAGGAGCTTTGTGAGACCAATGTGAAGTGTTATTTGAATGTGCAGGCCATTGCGCACAATCCTTTACATGTTTTTCGTGTTGAAATAGAGATTTTGGATACAAATGACAATGTACCTTGTTTCATAGAAAATTCTCTGACATTAAATATTTCTGAAAACGCTGTTGCGGGAGAGCGATTTCTTCTGCCAGTGGCTGAGGATGCCGATGGGGGCAGTAACTCTATGAAAACCTACCAGCTAAGTCCAAATGAACATTTTTATTTGGATGTACAGAGCGGTGGAGATCAGAGTTTGTCTGCTGAGTTAGTGTTACAGAAGGCTGTAGACCGAGAGAAACAGGCTGTGATGAAGCTCACACTAACTGCTGTTGATGGAGGAAAACCTCCCAGATCTGGGACATTACAGATCACTGTACACGTATTCGATACTAATGACAATACTCCAATTTTCAGCAAACCTCTTTACAAAGTGAAGGTTGAGGAGAACGTTTCAAATGGCACCACAATATTAACTCTCACCGCATCAGACTTGGATGAGGGTATCAACAGTGACATTCTTTACTATTTTGTTGGTAACAGGAATGCAAAAGGATCTAGTATATTTGCTATTGACCCCTATACTGGGGATGTATCAGTGAAAGGTAATGTCGATTATGAAGAAAACGTTGGGATTGAGTTGCGAGTCCAGGCTGCAGACCAAGGTCAACCTCCAAAAACGACACATTGTAAAGTGTTGGTGGAAGTAGTGGATATAAATGACAATGCTCCAGAGATAGCAATAACATCACTCATGAGCACAGTAAGAGAGGATGCCAAGTCTGGCGCAGCTGTTGCTTTAGTCATGCTCTCAGATAAAGATGGGGGTAAAAATGGAATTGTGAATTGTCAGTTAAGTGATACTGTTCCTTTCAAACTGCAGTTTTCTTACAAAAATCACTACTCTTTAGTTGTGGACGGGCCTCTGGACAGAGAGAAATTTTCTCACTACAACATCAGTATTATTGCTATGGACGAGGGGACCCCACCTCTCTCCAGCACCAGTGTTGTAACTGTATACATTTCTGATATGAATGACAACCCACCCCGTTTTCCAGAACATCTTATTAACATATTTCTAAAGGAGAATAGTCCAGTGGGTGGTCTGATAGTTAGTGTAAGTGCATATGATCCAGATGAAATGGAAAACGCGCATGTATTATATTCTCTATCGGAAAGTAAAAGTGATAATATATCGCCCTCGTCAATTGTCAACATTAACTCCATAACTGGTGAAATATTCAGCTTACACTCTTTTAATTATGAAGAAGTAAAAAAGTTCCAGTTCCAAGTTCAGGCCACAGATTCTGGTGTTCCTCCACTAAGCAGCAACTTCACTGTCAACGTTTTTATCTTTGACGAGAATGACAACAGTCCTGTGATTCTCCCGCCCTATTCTGACCACGGCTCCGTTAATTCTGAGAACATTCCTTATTCTGCTGAAGCGGGATACTTTGTTGCCAAGATCAGGGCTGTAGACGCCGACTCTGGTTATAATGCGCTGCTTTCTTATCACATCTCTGAACCAAAGGGGACCAATCTATTCAGAATAGGAACCAACAACGGAGAAATACGGACTAAGAGACGCATGAGTGACAATGACTTAAAAACTCACCCGTTGGTCATTCTGGTGTCTGATAATGGAGAACCTTCCTTGTCGGCGACTGTGTCTATTGATGTTGTGGTCGTTGAAAGTACAGGTGACACAAAGACAATTGTCAGACAACTGCCTGTAAAGGAGGAGAGTTTCTCAGATTTAAATCTGTATCTGCTCGTCGCCATTGTGTCAGTATCAGTGATATTTCTACTGAGCCTCATCAGTTTAATAGTTGTAAAATGCCACAGGACAGACGGCAGTTTCAGCAGGTGCAGCGCCCCCATGATCACCACCCACCCTGACGGGAGCTGGTCTTACTCCAAATCTACTCAGCAGTTTGACGTGTGTTTTAGCTCTGACACACTGAAGAGTGACGCAGTAGTTTTCCCCACGCCGTTTCCACCTGCTGACGGTGAGCTGATCAGTATTAATGGAGGGGATACCTTCCAAAGGACACGGACGCTTCCCAACACTGAAAAGGTAAGAACATATTTTTATTTTACCAATATTCTAATGTTTCATTAAAGTTTTAGTACAGAGCTCGTGAAATCTGCCGAGATTCCAGCATTGGTGATTTTAGCACCATGCTAGTGGACTGCGATGCCGCGACAGAAACCATCTCCACCAGTGGATTGGTGAATGACGAGCAGTATACATTGTTGTTCTTTCTTTAAATTCGTCATCTTTGAGGGGTTGTGTTAACGTCTCTCGACTTTCAATTAACCTTAAATTGTGACACCTTTCTCTTTTATATAACTGGAATTAACGGGCACAAAATATTAAGCATCAGTTTTCTCATAGTCATTCTTCCACATGATTAAATTAAGAATTCGTCTTTTTCTTTATCTTCTTTCGTGCTTCATTTTGTGAACTGCCTAAATGTTGTGACCCATCTCCTTTTGCAATGTATTCAACCATAGGGGTTATAACCTTCAGTTCTCTGTTTCTTTTTCAACTACTAATACCCATAGCGGAAGCCTGTATGATAACTATGTCAAGTGTTGTGCTATTGATTAGTCAAAGTGGTAGGTGGTCTCTAAATTATATAGAGTAAACCACAAGTGAAATAAGTTGGCGTACTATTTGCCTCTTCTTGTAATGAAGCAGAATTTTTTACTTAGACTATTAAACCGTTTTATTTCAGGCAAAGACATGATGCAGATGTAGGTCATGTGCTTATTTCTAATTGAGCGGTGTCATGTCCATTTAGTAAGAAAAACACAGGGTGTCGCTGTAGACCGTGGATATGAACCCATGATTTAATTATTTTAGGGCCCCTCCTTCTGAGCCTATCAGTCAGTGTTGTTGCAGGCTTTTGTCAGAATAACAGAGCCAGATTCCATTTGAAACGACAGCTCTTTCGTGAGAGTATATTTGTAAAATATTTGCATTATTATCTTCATGATTTTCTCATAGAATACGGAAAGTGTGGGATTCCCGTGGATTTAACGATGGGTCATTCCATGCATTGTGGAAATTGTTGGATTACGGTTGTGCAGCTTCTTTGTTTCTGGGATTTATCTTCCGGTCAGATTGTCTATTCTGTCTCAGAGGAGGTGAACAAGGGAACCGTTGTTGGGAATATAGCCAAGGACTTCAATCTCAATGTTCAAGAACTGGAGTCTCGTATGTTTCAGATTATATCCGGGTCTAACAAGAAGTATTTTGATGTGAATTTAAAGACCGGTGCTCTGTTTGTGAAAGAAAGAATCGATCGAGAGGAGCTTTGTATGACCAGTCAAAAATGCTCTCTAAACTTGGAGGCCATTTCACAGAACCCTCTCAAAATGTATCGTTTAGAGATCCAAGTATTAGATATAAATGATTACGCACCTTCATTTCGTACAAGTGATCATACATTAAATATAACAGAATCAACCTCTCCAGGTGAAAGATATCCCCTACCAAGAGCTAATGATGCTGACATAGGCAGTAACTCTGTTAAAACCTACAAACTGAGCCCAAATGAGCACTTCTCTCTGGATGTACAGAGCGGTGAGAAAACGGTGTCTGCTGACTTAGTGCTTCAGAAAGCTTTAGACAGAGAGAAACAAGCGGTTATCGTGCTCCTTCTGACTGGTGTTGATGGAGGAAAACCTCCACGATCCGGGACATTAAATATATTTATTAATGTGATAGATGTAAACGATAATAGCCCAACATTTAGCAAACATTTGTATAAAATAAGTATATTTGAGAACCTCCCTGCTGGCACACCTATAATAACAATTAACGCAACTGATGTGGACTCAGGAGTATATGGGGAAATAATGTATTCTTTGATAGGCCATGGGGAGGAAAACGCACGGGACTTTTTTCAAATAAACCCAGTCACTGGTGAAATTACAGTTAAAGGAACAATTGATTACGAAGAGCATGCTGCGTTTGAATTACAAGTACAGGCCAAAGACAGTAGTTCTAGTCCCCGTGCAACACACTGTAAAGTCCTGATAGAAGTGATGGATGTCAATGACAATTCCCCAGAAATATCAGTGACTTCAATGCTGAATGCAGTCAGAGAAGATGTAAAATCAGGTACAGCTGTTGGTCTAATAACAGTGTCTGATAAAGACAGGGGTGTAAATGGAAAAGTACACTGTCAAATAGTAGGCTCTGTTCCATTCAAACTGAAATCCTCCTATAAAAACTATTACTCATTAGTAGTAGATGGATCTCTAGATAGAGAGAGTGGTTCCCAGTACAATGTGACCGTTACAGCTACAGATGAAGGCATCCCACCTCTTTCCAGTACCAGTGTCATTATTGTGTATGTCGCTGATGTGAATGACAACGCGCCTCGCTTTTCAGGACCAATAATGAATGTCTATCTGAAGGAGAATAGTCCCGTTGGAGGGCTTGTTGCCAGCTTGACTGCGCATGATCCTGATATGAATGAAAATGCTCAGATGTCTTATTTATTTTTAGAAGGCAATAATGCAATACCCTTGTCTACAATGATAAACATAAACTCCTTAACTGGTGGGATATATAGCATGCAGTCTTTTAACTATGAAGAAGTAAAACAGTTCCATTTCCAAGTTCAGGCCACAGATTCTGGTGTTCCTCCACTAAGCAGCAACGTCACTGTCAACGTTTTTATCCTCGATGAGAATGACAACAGTCCTGTGATTCTCCCGCCCTATTCCGACCACGGCTCCGTTAATTCTGAGAACATTCCTTATTCTGCTGAAGCGGGATACTTTGTGGCCAAGATCAGGGCTGTAGACGCCGACTCTGGTTATAATGCGCTGCTTTCTTATCACATCTCTGAACCAAAGGGGACCAATCTATTCAGAATAGGAACCAACAACGGAGAAATACGGACTAAGAGACGCATGAGTGACAATGACTTAAAATCTCACCCGTTGGTCATTCTGGTGTCTGATAATGGAGAACCATCCCTGTCTGCGACTGTGTCTATTGATGTTATGATCGTTGAAAGGTCAGGTGACATGCAGACAACTTTCAGACAACTGCCTGTAAAGGAGGAGAGTTTCTCAGATTTAAATCTGTATCTGCTCGTCGCCATTGTGTCAGTATCAGTGATATTTCTACTGAGCCTCGTCAGTTTAATAGTTGTAAAATGCCACAGGACAGACAGCAGTTTCAGCAGGTACAGCGCCCCCATGATCACCACCCACCCTGACGGGAGCTGGTCTTACTCCAAATCTACTCAGCAGTATGACGTGTGTTTCAGCTCTGACACACTGAAGAGTGACGTAGTAGTTTTCCCCACTCCGTTTCCACCTGCTGATGGTGAGCTGATCAGTATCAATGGAGGAGACACTTTTCAACGGACACGAACGCTTCCCAGTAGCGAGAAGGTAATTACCCTTCATTGTAAAAGCATACTATGCACCATCTATTAACCAAAATGCTATTTGTATGTCGATAATATGTCTCTTGTTTTATATCATTAGTTTTGATCAGGAAATCCTCATGTCTCAGCATGTTGTTGTTTCGTTCAATGTGCCTTTTGACAAGGTCATGTAGGTACCTTATGTTGTTGAATAGAGTTAGGCCTACCTTGTTTAACTTTTCTGCCTTCTGGATATTAATCACTTTGTTCAAACAATATTTTAATAATTTGGGGTTCATATGGTGTAAATGTTATGGTTAATTTTAGGTTAAAAAAAGACAGCTCGTTTAAGGAGCACTTTTCTTTTGACTTCAGCACCACTTGGGTGGACAGCGACATAACTGGGTCGCTGGCGGTTTAAAAAAACACTCGTTTCAAGTCACACCGTGTCGCTGCAGACCATGGATATGAAGGTTGTTCCTCAGTCTGGTGCCCCTCCCTCTATGGCTTGTCATGAGCTGGGAGGGATTTGTACAGGTCCAGGATACATCGCACTCTGTTTGTGTTTTATACAAGAAACCATTCTCACTGCGTTTTGGGCGTTTCATGTCTAATGTTTTTATGGTAGATAACACTAGTTTCACAATCTACTTATCGATGTTTGGCACAAACAACTGAACCGTGGATAACGATGGGCCTCTTTCTCCATGCATGTATTTTTATTCGAATTCTGCTTCTTTGTTTCTGGAATCTATCATCTGGTCAGATTGTCTATTCTGTCTCAGAGGAGGTGAACAAGGGAACCGTTGTTGGGAATATAGCCAAGGACCTCAATCTCAATGTTCAGGAATTGGAGTCTCGTATGTTTCAGATTGTAGCCGGATCTAACAAGAAGTATTTTGATGTGAATGTTAAGACTGGTGCTCTGTTTGTGATTGAGAGAATTGATCGAGAAGACCTATGTGTGACGAGCAAGACTTGTGCCTTAAATTTAGAGGCCCTAGCACAAAACCCACATAGTCTTTATCGGATCGAGATAGAGATTTTGGATACAAATGACAACGCGCCATTTTTCTCAGGTAATACACTTACAATGAATATTACAGAGATAGCTATTTTGGGAGACAAATTCCTCTTACCCATTGCAAAAGATCCAGATGTTGGTAGTAACTCGGTAAACAGCTACAAGCTGAGTCCAAATGAACACTTCTCACTGGATGTACAGAGCGGTGGAGAGCAGAGTGTGTCTGCGGAATTAGTGCTAAAGAAAGCTTTAGACCGAGAGAAACAAGCTGTGATCCAGCTGACACTGACTGCTGTTGATGGAGGAAACCCTCCTCGATCAGGGACGTTACAGATTGTGGTAAACGTTATGGATATAAATGACAATAATCCAATTTTCAGCAAACCTCTTTACAAAGTGAAAGTGAATGAAAATTCGCCGGTAGGAAAAAAAGTAACTTCTCTTCTTGCATCGGATATAGATGAAGGAGTAAATGGTGAAATAATATATTCTCTAGTTGGATATGGGCCTGAAAACGAAGCTCTATTCTCTATCGTTCCTGAGACAGGGGTGATTGAGGTAAAGGGAGTGATTGACCATGAACAAAATGCTGCAATTGAGTTAAGAGTCCAAGCAAAAGACAAGGGTATTCCACCTAGGAGTACACGTTGTAAAGTCTTAGTTGAAGTTATTGATGAGAATGATAACTCTCCAGAAATATCAGTGACGTCACTCATTGACACTGTTCGCGAGGATGTGAAAACAGGCACAGCTGTTGCCTTAGTCACAGTCAGTGACAAAGATGGGGGTAAGAATGGAGTAATTCAGTGTAAAATTGCAGGTTCTGGTCCTTTTAAGTTGCGGTCTTCATATAATAATTACTATTCTGTATTAGTTGATGGGCCACTAGACAGAGAACTTGTTTCAATGTACAATGTAACCATTGTTGCAACAGATGAAGGATCCCCACCTCTCTCCAGCACTCGAGTTATTAGTGTGCACATTTCTGATGTGAATGACAATGCGCCTCGCTTTTCAGAGACCGTAATGGTGAATTTAAAAGAAAACAGCCCAGTGGGAGGTCATATTGCCAGCTTGACTGCGCATGATCCTGATATGAATGAAAATGCTCAGATGTCTTATTCATTTTTAGAAGGCAATAATGCAATACCCTTGTCTACAATGATAAACATAAACTCCTTAACTGGTGAGATATATAGCATGCAGTCTTTTAACTATGAAGAAGTAAAAAAGTTACAATTTCAAGTTCAGGCCACAGACTCTGGTGTTCCTCCACTAAGCAGCAACGTCACTGTCAACGTTTTTATCCTTGATGAGAATGACAACAGTCCTGTGATTCTCCCGCCCTATTCTGACCACGGCTCGGTTAATTCTGAGAACATTCCTTATTCTGCTGAAGCGGGATACTTTGTGGCCAAGATCAGGGCTGTAGACGCCGACTCTGGTTATAATGCGCTGCTTTCTTATCACATCTCTGAACCAAAGGGGACCAATCTATTCAGAATAGGAACCAACAACGGAGAAATACGGACTAAGAGACGCATGAGTGACAATGACTTAAAATCTCACCCGTTGGTCATTCTGGTGTCTGATAATGGAGAACCATCCCTGTCTGCGACTGTGTCTATTGATGTTATGGTCGTTGAAAGTACAGATGACAAACAGACAACTTTCAGACAACTGCCTGTAAAGGAGGAGAGTTTCTCAGATTTAAATATGTATCTGCTCGTCGCCATTGTGTCATTATCAGTGACATTTCTACTGAGCCTCATCAGTTTAATAGTTGTAAAATGCCACAGGACAGACGGCAGTTTCAGCAGGTGCAGCGCCCCAATGATCACCACCCACCCTGACGGGAGCTGGTCTTACTCCAAATCTACTCAGCAGTTTGACGTGTGTTTCAGCTCTGACACAATGAAGAGTGATGTAGTAGTTTTCCCCACGCAGTTTCCACCTGTTGATGGTGAGCTGATCAGTATTAGTGGAGGAGACACTTTTCAAAGGACACGAACACTTTCCAACACAGAGAAGGTAAGGATCACCTTTTTTAAGGATTTTGCTTTGCAATTGCTTTTTTAAAATTTACGTTATTGTCTTATGTGCACATTATATATTTTTAAATTCCCGAAAAACTTGGGGAAGTTCCCTTCTAACTTGACAAATTGAATGGGTACCGTATAGTTTGGAGAAAACTTTGCTCCAAATTGATGCAGCATGCAGCTTTTTAATTCAACACCATGGACAGCGACCTGTGGCTACTTTGGTTAGTCAGTCTCATTCTTGCTCACTTTTTCTAGATAAAACTGCAGCAAAGTTGTGTCGTATTGTCCTCTAACAGATAAAGGTATGAACCTGTCAGAATATTGTAGTTTTCGTTGTTTCATGTAAAACTGAACATTCTTTGTTTGTTTCTTTAGGCGTTCCTTATGTTATTTCAGCCCAGCCTCACATCCAATTCGCGCATATATGAACAAAATGTATTTCAGCAGATTTCGTGCGTTTTTGTGCATTTTTGTGTGGTTCAATTCGTTCGAAAATACACGAATTGATGTGCTACTTAATTCGTGCGAAAAGACAAGAATTTAACCAGTAGGCACACAAGCCTTTGCAACAACCATATACGCGACTATACCTTACCCTAACCTTAACCCTAACCTTAAACCATTCTACTAACTATACATAACCCTAACTCCAACTGGACTTAACCCTAACCCCCACCCTACGGACGGCCTAAGCGCATATGTGTGGAGTGCACCCCCTCCCTTACCCCTCCGGTTTCCACTTGTCAGAGATGGAAGTGGATCAACCGACTCAAAACTAGAAACCAAACTCTTAGGTTGCACTATGCTTTCCACATCCGTTGACAAGCGGACCTAGACATCATGATCACACCACTCGATATGGACACATGGCAACCAACCGAGGACCAAACCTGCATAAGGTGCGCAACTCAAGGGATTTTTCCTGATCCTACATCGAGTTTAAGAACAAAAATTAGTTACATGGCAACCAACCGAGGACCAAATCTGCATAAGGTGCGCAACTCAAGGGATTTTTCCTGATCCTACATCGAGTTTAAGAACAAAAATTAGTTACATGGCAACCAACCGAGGACCAAATCTGCATAAGGTGCGCAACTCAAGGGATTTTGCCTGATCCTACATCGAGTTTAAGAAAACAAATTAAATATAAACTATCGCGTCTATATGGTTGTTGAATAGGCTTGTGTGTAGCCTACTGGTTAAATTTGTGTCTTTTCGCACGAATTAAGAAGCACATAAATTCGTGTCTTTTCTCACGAATTAAGCCAAAACAACCGCACAAAAACGCACGAAATTTGCTGAAATGCATTTTGTACATATATGCACGAATTGATTGTGAGACTGTGTTGGTTATTTACAGTTGAAATCGGAAGTTTACATACACCTTAGCCATATACATTTAAACTCAGTTTTTCACAAAAAAAATCCGTTTTAGGTCACCAATTTATTTTATTTTATTTTAAGAATGTGAAATGACAGCTTTGATTTCTTTCGTCACATTCCCAGTGGGTCAGATGTTTACAAACACTCAATTAGTATTTGGTAGCTTTGCCTTTAAATTGTTTAATTTGAGTCAAACGTGCTCAAACGTGCTCACACACGCTTTTTCTGTCCTGCCCACAAATGTTCTATAGGGTCGAGGTCAGGGCTGTGTGATGGGCACTCCAATACCTTGAATTTCTTGTCCTTAAGCCATTTTGCCACAACTTTGGAAGTATGCTTGGGGTCATTGACCATTTGGAAGAGCCATTTGCGACCAAGCTTTAACTTCCTGACTGATGTCTGGATATGTTGTTTCAATACATCCACATCATTTTCCTGCCTCATGATGCCATCTAGTTTGTGAAGTGCACCAGTCCCTCCTGCTGCACAGCACCCCCACAACATGATGCTACCACCCCTGTGCGTCATGGTTGGGATGGTGTTCTTCGGCTTGCAAGCCACCCCCTTTTTTCCTCCAAACATAACGATGGTCATTATGGCCAAGCTGTTCTATTTTTGTTAAATCAGACCAGAGAACATTTCTGTCATGTTTTGTCTTTTATTGTCTTGTCATTTTGCTTTTCCTTCTGTTCGTTTTCCCCCTGCTGGTCTTTTTAGGTTCATTCCCTTTTTTTCTCTCTCCCTCCCTCTCTCTCTTCTCTCTATCGTTCCGTTCCTGCTCCCAGCTGTTCCTATTCCCCTAATCAATCATTTAGTCTTCCACACCTGTTCCCTATCTTTTCCCCTGATTAGAGTCCCTATTTCTCCCCTTGTTTTCCGTTTCTGTCCTGTCGGATCCTTGTATATTGTTCACCCGTGCTGTGTCTTTGTATCGCCCTGTCGTGTCGTGTTTCCCTCAGATGCTGCGTGGTGAGCAGGTGTCTGAGTCTGCTACGGTCAAGTGCCTTCCCGAGGCAACCTACAGTTTATGATCGAGTCTCCAGTCTGTTCTCGTCATTACGAGTGGAATTGTTTTTTATGCTTTATTTACCACTCCGATTTGTCTAGGAGTATTGCAGATTTCCTTTACTGGATTAAAGACTCTGTTTTCGCCAAGTCGCTTTTGGGTCCTCATTCACCAGCATAACAGAAGGATCCGACCAAGAATGGACCCAGCGACTATGGATTCTCTCTACTCTACTCTCGAGTTCCAGGGAGCGATGCTCGGCAGACACGAGCAGGAATTGTCTGCTGCTCGGCATGCCGTTGAGACCCTGGCCGCTCAGGTCTCCGACCTCTCAGGACAGTATCAGAGTCTTCGTCTCGTGCCACCAGCTACTTCCGGGTCTTCCGAGCCTCCGGAACCTAGGGTTAATAACCCACCATGTTATTCTGGGCAGCCCACTGAGTGCCGCTCCTTTCTCACCCAGTGTGATATAGTGTTCTCTCTCCAACCCAACACATACTCAAGAGAGAGAGCTCGGATTGCCTACGTCATATCACTCCTTACTGGTCGGGCTCGGCAGTGGGGCACAGCTATCTGGGAGGCAAGCGCTGAGTGTACTAACAATTATCTGAACTTTAAAGAGGAGATGATAAGGGTTTTTGATCGTTCAGTTTTTGGGAAAGAAGCTTCCTGGTCCCTGTCTTCCCTATGTCAAGGTAATCGATCCATAACCGATTACTCTATAGAGTTTCGCACTCTTGCTGCCTCCATTAACTGGAACGAGCAGGCGTTGCTCGCTCGTTTTCTGGAGGGACTCCACGCTAAGGTTAAGGATGAGATTCTCTCTCGGGAGGTTCCATCCAGCGTGGATTCTTTGATTGAACTCGCTATTCGCATTGAACGACGGGTAGATCTTCGTCACCGAGCTCATAGAAGAGAGCTCGCGTTAACTGTGTCTCCCCTCTCTCCGACACTACCATCTTTCCCCACTGACTCAGGTGTTGAGCCCATGCAGCTGGGGGGGTATTCGCATTTCGACTAAGGAGAGGGAACGGAGAATCACCAACCGCCTCTGTCTCTATTGCGGTTCCGCTGGTCATTTTGTCATTTCATGTCCAGTTAAAGGCCAGAGCTCATCAGTAAGCGGAGGGCGACTGATAAGCGCTACTAGACGGTCCTCTCCGTCAAGTACCTGTACTACCTTACCGGTCCATCTACGCTGGACCGGATCGGCAGCTTCCTGCAGTGCATTAATAGACTCTGGGGTGGAGGGCTGTTTTATGGACGAAGCCTGGGCTCGGGAACATGACATTCCTCTCAGACAGTTAGGGGAGCCCACGGTCATGTTTGCCTTGGATGGTAGTCCTCTCCCCAGTATATTATGTGAAACACTACCTTTAACCCTCACTGTATCTGGTAACCATAGTGAGACCATTTCTTTTTTGATTTTTTGTTCACCTTTTACACCTGTTGTTTTGGGTCATCCCTGGCTTGTGTGTCATAATCCTTCTTTTGATTGGTCTAGTAATTCTATCCTTTCCTGGAACGTTTCTTGTCATGTGAAGTGTTTAATGTCTGCAATTTCTCCTGTTTGTTCTGCTCCCTCTTCACAGGAGGAACCTGGTGATTTGACAGGAGTGCCGGAGGAATATCATGGTCTGCGCACGGTCTTCAGTCGGTCCAGAACCAACTCCCTTCCTCCTCACCGGTCGTATGATTGTTGTTCTGATCTCCTCAAGAAGCGTTTTGCATCCGCTCCTATCCTTGTTGCACCTGACGTCACTAAACAGTTTATTGTCGAGGTTGACGCGTCGGGGGTGGGCGCTCCGATACTGACGATGGGGTCCACCCTTGCGCGTATTTTTCTCATCGCCTGTCACCGTCGGAACGTAACTATGATGTGGCTAACCGTGAACTGCTCGCCATCCGTTTAGCCCTAGGCAAATGGCGACAGTGGTTGGAGGGGCGACCGTTCCTTTTTCGTTTGGACTGACCAAAGGAACCTTGAGTACATCCGTTCTGCCAAACGACTGAATGCGCGTCATGCTCGTTGGGCGTTGTTTTTCGCTCGTTTCGAGTTCGTTATTTCTTATTGCCCGGGTACTAAGAACACCAAGCCTCATGCTTTATCCCGTCTCTTTAGTTCTTCTGTGGCTTCTACTGTTCCAGAGGGGATCCTTCCTGTTGGGCGTGTTGTCGGGTTGACTGTCTGGGGAATTGAGAGACAGGTTAAGCAAGCACTCACGCACACTGCGTCGCCGCGCGCTTGTCCTAGTAACCTTCTTTTCGTTCCTGTTTCTACTCGTCTGGCTGTTCTTCAGTGGGCTCACTCTGCCAAGTTAGCTGGCCATCCCGGCGTTCGAGGTACTCTTGCTTCTATTCGCCAGCGCTTTTGGTGGCCTACTCAGGAGCGTGACATTCGTGGCTGCGTGTTCGGACTGCGCGCAGAATAAGTCTGGTAATTTTTTTTTCTGCTTCTGCTCCTGGTCTTGCTGGGTCTCAGTCTGTTCCCTGCCACCGCATCTCTCCTGTTCTTGTTCCTGCCCTTGCTGTGTCTCAGTCTGTCCCTAGTTGTTACTCTCCTGGCCTGTTTGGTCCTGTTTGCTCTAAAGCTTTCAGTTCTCTACCCGTGTCTCATTTTTTTTTTTTTTTTAGAGTAGTACCCTAGTTTCCCTTTTTTCGTTTTCCGTTACGGTCCTGAGGAGAGGAGTTGGGTTCTTTCTCGGGACGTGCTGGACCGTTTGTGATCTATGATTTCCTCCGTTGCCGCCAGTGTTCCTCCTTCGGTGAGTGGGGGGGTACTGTCATGTTTTGTCTTTTATTGTCTTGTCATTTTGCTTTTCCTTCTGTTCGTTTTCCCCCTGCTGGTCTTTTTAGGTTCGTTCCCTTTTTTCTCTCTCCCTCCCTCTCTCTCTTCTCTCTATCGTTCCGTTCCTGCTCCCAGCTGTTCCTATTCCCCTAATCAATCATTTAGTCTTCCACACCTGTTCCCTATCTTTTCCCCTGATTAGAGTCCCTATTTCTCCCCTTGTTTTCCGTTTCTGTCCTGTCGGATCCTTGTATATTGTTCACCGTGCTGTGTCTTTGTATCGCCCTGTCGTGTCGTGTTTCCCTCAGATGCTGCGTGGTGAGCAGGTGTCTGAGTCTGCTACGGTCAAGTGCCTTCCCGAGGCAACCTACAGTTTATGATCGAGTCTCCAGTCTGTTCTCGTCATTACGAGTGGAATTGTTTTTTATGCTTTATTTACCGCTCCGATTTGTCTAGGAGTATTGCAGATTTCCTTTACTGGATTAAAGACTCTGTTTTCGCCAAGTCGCTTTTGGGTCCTCATTCACCAGCATAACAATTTCTCCAAAAAATACGATCTTCGTTCCCATGTGCAGTTGCAAACCGTAGTCTGGCTTTTTTATGGCGGTTTTGGAGCAGTGGCTTCTTCCTTGCTGAGTGGCTTATCAGGTTTTGTCGATATAGGACTCGTTTTACTGTGGATATAGATGCTTTTGTACCGGTTTCCTCCATCATCTTCACAAGGTCCTTTGCTGTTATTCTGGGATTGATTTGCACTTTTCGTACCAAAGTACTTCCATCTCTAGGAGACAGAACGCGTCTCTTTCCTGATTGGTATGACGGCAGCAGGGTCCCATGGTGTTTATACTTACGTACTATTGTTTGTACAGATGAACGTGGTACCTCCAGGTATTTGGAAATTGCTTCCAAGGTAAAACCGAACTTGTGGAGGTCTACAATTTGTTTTCTGAGGTCTTGGATTATATATTTTGATTTTCCCATGATGTCAAGCAAAGAGGCACTGAGTTTGAAGGTAGGCCTTGAAATACATCCACAGGTACACCTCCAATTGACTCAAATGATGTCAATTAGCCTATCAGAAGCTTCTAAAGCCATGGCATCATTTTCGGGAATTTTCCAAGCTGTTTAAAGGCACAGTCAACTTAGTTTATGTAAACTTCTGACCCACTGGAATTGTGATACAGTGAAATAATCTGTCTGTAAACAATTGTTGGGAAAATTACTTGTGTCATGCACAAAATACATGTCCTAACCGACTTTCCAAAATTATAGCTTGTTAACAAAAAATGTGTGGAGTGGTTGAAAAACGAGTTTTAATGACTTCAACCTAAGTGTATGTATACTTCCGACTTCAACTGTATATATATATATACAGTACCAGTCAAAAGTTTGGACACAGCTAATCATTCCAGGGCTATTCTTTATTTTTACTATGCTCTACATTGTATAATAATAGGGAAGGCATCGCATATTTGAAATAACACTTATGGTATCATGTAGTAACCAAAAAAGTGTTAAACAAATCAAAATGTATATTTTGTTTTAGATTCTTCAAATTATCCACCCTTTGCCTTCATGACAGGTTTAATGATGGTGGTGGTGGAGCTGAAGTTGGCTAGCCGGTCTTGATGTTGTTCTCAGTCCCCAGCCCTCTGTAGGCACTGGTTGACTCCTCCACTATCGATATGTAGCACCCTCTTGGGAGATGCTTCTTCTGCTGCCAATACTGGCGCTTAAAGCTCACCCACACATCAGTCCATTGTAACGTCACCTTCTGCCATATGTGTACTGTGGTGACATATGCATACTGCAGTCCTCTCACTTTGGGTGGGGGAAACTAGAAGTGGGTGGTGCTGAATGAATATTTTGAATGCAAACAGTACACAGCTATAGCTAGTTAGCTAGCTAGCTTAGCAAACCAAACAAATCAATTTGCTTCCATTTCTGCAATTCTGTTGATAGCAATATTTTGAATAACTAAAATAATACATATTTATTAAAAAAAAATAAACACAGTAAAAACACTTGGTGTTGCTGTAAACCGTGATTATATTGTGTTGATTGGGTTCCTCCTTCCTCCCTGCACTTCCACTGCAGAAGGCACAGTCAAGCAAGTTTGGTGAGAGGGAATGCACTCGAGATGTCCTGTATGTAAACGCATCAGGGTGTGTGGTGATCATTGGGGCGCTGCACCAAGGGGGCTGCACTACCGGAAAGGCCCATCACTATCCACGGACCACCCTATTCTTCTGTAGGCCTAAGTTATTTATGATCGTTTCATTATATTGCAAAGTATCGTTAAGAATAATCTCTCCACTAGTATACCAGCGGTTCTTTTGGTGGGAGGGGCGGCAGGTATCCTAGTGGTTAGAGAGTTGAACTAGTAACCGAAAGGTTGCAATATCAAAACCCCGAGCTGACAAGGTAAAAAAAAACTGCTGTTCTGCCCCTGAACAAGGCAGTTAACCTACTGTTCCTAGGCTGTCATTGAAAATAAGAATTTGTTATTAACTGACTTGCCTAGTTAAATATTTTTTATTTTTAAATAAACAGCTATGTCAATAGTATTTGTGCTGTGTATATACAACAAACACAGGATGTCGCTGTTGACCATGAACATTATTTCTAGGAGGAATAATACTGGACTATTCTTGTGAATACTAAAAAAGGAATGGAGTTGAAACCAGTCGTGTGTTTTGGGATGAGAGGAAAATGCTTGTGCGTCCTGGATTACTTGGGTTGTATAAACACGGATTAGCAGAGCTTGTATTATTTTCATTTTTCCCTTTTAGTATATTTTGGATAAGCATTTAATTGTACGGCCATGGGCCTGTGTGACCACAGAAAACGTGTTGGGATTCAATGTCTTCTGCTGCTTTGTTCATGGGGATTGTGTTCCGGACAGTTCGTGTATTCAGTCTCAGAGGAGGTGGATAAAGGAACATTTGTTGGAAATATCGCCAAAGACCTAAATCTTAACGTGAGGGAACTAGAATCTAGAGAGATTCAGATAGTAACCGGATCCAAACGGAAGTATTTTGATATCGACGTAAAGACTGGCGTTCTTTTTGTCAGTGAGATAATTGACAGAGATGCCATCTGCCCCAACTCCATAACATGCTCCATAGATGTAGAAGCTATCATGAACCATCCCATGCGAATCCATCGGATTGAAGTAAACATTTTGGACATAAATGACAACGCGCCATCATTTCAAGAGCGCATTCACGTTATCAATATGACCGAATATGCTTCTCCAGGTGAAATATTCCCATTACCACGTGCCGGTGATGCGGACGTTGGCAGTAAATCGATAAAAACCTACAACCTGAGCCCGAATGAATACTTTTCTCTGGATGTACAGAGCGATCAGCATAGTGTGACTGCTGAGTTAGTGCTGCAGAAAGCTTTAGACCGAGAGAAACAAGCTGTAATTAAGCTGATTCTGATTGCTGTTGATGGAGGGAAACCTCCACGATCCGGGACTTTAGAGATAATAATTAATGTGATAGATGTGAACGACAACAGCCCGATTTTCACTAAATCTCTGTATAAAGTCCAAGTCTTAGAAAATGTTGCCATTGGAACTTTAGTTCTAATCATAAACGCAACAGACATAGACGAAGCTGCAAACGGTGAGATTGAATACTCCTTCATTAGTAACAGAAAAATGGATCTTCATAGGCTGTTTGCAGTCAATCAGCACACAGGTGAAATAACCATTAAAGGAAGGTTAGATCACGAGGAGAACCCTGCGTTTGAAATCCGTGTACAAGCAAAAGACAAGGGTAATCCACAAAGGAGTGCCCATTCAAAAGTCCTAATTGAAATACTTGATATCAATGATAATACACCCGAGATAGAATTAACATCACTGACCATTGCAGTCAAAGAAGATGCCGAGAAAGGAACAGCAGTGGCTTCATTGAGTATTGGAGACAAAGATGGGAGTAAAAATGGGCTCATCAAAGCATTTGTTATAGGAGATGTTCCTTTTAAATTACAGTCGTCCTATAAGAACTATTATTCTTTGGTGGTAGATGGGCCTCTGGACAGAGAGAGTGCCTCTCTTCATAACGTAACTATTAAAGCCATTGATGAAGGGACCCCACCTCTCTCCAGTACCAGTGTTATTACTGTACACATTTCTGATGTGAATGACAACGCCCCACTCTTTCCGGAGCCCATATTGAACTTTTATGTAGAGGAGAACAGTCCAGTGGGGGTTCGTGTTGGCAGCGTGACAGCGAATGACCCGGATATCAATGAAAACTCTCAATTGACGTATACACTATCAAAAAACAAAACATACGCCCGTTTGTCAACATTTCTAAACTTAAATTCTCTAACTGGTGAAATATTCAGCTTACAGTCATTTAACTATGAGGAAGTGAAAACGTTCCAGTTCCAAGTTCAGGCCACAGACTCTGGTGTTCCTCCACTAAACAGCAACGTCACTGTCAACGTTTGTATCCTTGATGAGAATGACAACAGTCCTGTGATTCTCCCGCCCTATTCTGACCACGGCTCCGTTAATTCTGAGAACATTCCTTATTCTGCTGAAGCGGGATACTTTGTGGCCAAGATCAGGGCTGTAGACGCCGACTCTGGTTATAATGCGCTGCTTTCTTATCACATCTCTGAACCAAAGGGGACCAATCTATTCAGAATAGGAACCAACAACGGAGAAATACGGACTAAGAGACGCATGAGTGACAATGACTTAAAATCTCACCCGTTGGTCATTCTGGTGTCTGATAATGGAGAACCTTCCCTGTCTGCGACTGTGTCTATTGATGTTATGGTCGTTGAAAGTACAGGTGACACGCAGACAACTTTCAGACAACTGCCTGTAAAGGAGGAGAGTTTCTCAGATTTAAATCTGTATCTGCTCGTCGCCATTGTGTCAGTATCAGTGATATTTCTACTGAGCCTCATCAGTTTAATAGTTGTAAAATGCCACAGGACAGACGGCAGTTTCAGCAGGTGCAGCGCCCCCATGATCACCACCCACCCTGACGGGAGCTGGTCTTACTCAAAATCTACTCAGCAGTATGACGTGTGTTTCAGCTCTGACACACTGAAGAGTGACGTAGTAGTTTTCCCCACTCGGTTTTCATCTGCTGACGGTGAGCTGATCAGCATTAATGGCGGGGATACTTTTCAAAGGACACGAACACTTCCTAGTAGTGAGAAGGTAAGCCCTTTTCACTATTCACAATAAGTACTGGATCTGTTAGAATGAGGGTCTTTTTAATTCATTCACTGCTTATGGATGTGTTTTTTTAAATAAAAATGTTGTTGGATGATTATTGACAGTGACATTGAGTACGGTTTACATGCACACAATGGTACGATTATTGTGGATAGTCAGATTAATATAATAGTTCTATTAAAACTTTTATATTCTTTGCAAGAAGTACAATTTCCCGAATAATCTTTACAATCAGGCTACCTGATGGCACTCTGATGAATGCAGAAAATCCCCAATGAAAATATACGTTCGACCATTTTATTTTTGGGAAACATATTTAATTCTAAATTCGACATAACGTTTGTATGTGAGAAAAAAAAACTTCTAAGATGCGTACATTCAGTTGTTCCAAACTCACTTCACTCGCGATAAAGAGGGAGGCTCGCTCCGCTGGTGCTAGCACATGCGCAGATCAAACACACAGCTGGAACGCGGATAAAGGTGTTTACATGTCCTAATAATTCGAAAGATTGCTTAGAAAACCAGATGTTTTAATCGGCGTATGCTTACCTCTATTTGGACCTTATGCTGATTACGATAAACAGAGTAACGTGTTTACATGACTATTGCATAATCTGCCTATTGGCACAATCCGTTTACTATCAAATTATTAGTGTGCATGTAATTGTAAGGCTATAAATTGTCGTCGATTGTGAAGTGATTCAGATTTCACATAACAGCTACTGCTGCTTCATCATACATGGTGATAGTAGGGCTGTCAATAGCAGGGCTGTCAAACTCATTCCATGGAGGGCCTAGTGTCTGCGGTTTTAGTTTTTTTCATTTAAATTTAGACCTAGGTGAAGGGAGTTCTCCAAATGAAATGAAATCAAATGTATTTATAAAGCTTTACATCGGTAGATGTTACAAAGTGCTTATACAGTTGTGGACAGTAGCATCATTACTGATGTATAGTAGTTTTAGATGCACTATTGTTAAGTGACTGTATTTCATAAGGTGAAGCACCACAGGTGTGGATAGCAGCATCAGTTCTGAGGTAGCTCAAAAGACGAAAACGCAGTAATTTTTCTTTTTTTTAATTGAAATTTCCTATTGTAAATGTTAGCAACACCTCCACCTTTGCGGGATGCGCGGGGGATATGGTCACTAGTGTAGCTGTCACGTTCTGACCTTAGTTCTTTTGTTATGTTTTTGTTTTAGTATGGTCAAGGCGTTAGTTGGGTGGGTTGTCTATGTTCCTTTTTCAATAATTTGGGATTTCTGTGTTTGGCCTGGTATGGTTCTCAATCAGAGGAGGCTGTCTATCGTTGTCCCTGTTTGAGAACCATACTTAGGTAGCCTGGTTGTCCCTGATTGAGAACCATACTTAGGTAGCCTGGTTGTCCCTGATTGGGAACCATACTTAGGTAGCCTGGTTTCACCTTTTAGTTGTGGGTGATTATTTTCCGTGTCAGTGTTTGTTTCCACACAGAACTTTTGGTTTCGGTTTTGTTTTTTCACGTTGTCGTTTATAGTTTTTTTTCAGTGTTTTTATTAAAAACCAAGATGAACACTTACCACACTGCGTATTGGTCCGATCTTTGCTACTCCTCCTCTGAAGAGGAAGCCGTTACAGTAACCAGGAGGAGAGGCCTCATTTAAATTCATCAGGCTTAAACCATGTTTCAGTCAGGCCAATCACATCAAGATTATGATCAGTGATTAGTTCATTGACTATAACGACATTGGAAGTGAGGGATCTAACAATAAGTAGCCCTATTTTGAGATGTGAGATATCACCATCTCTTTCGAATAATGACAGAAATGGAGGTCTTTATTCCAGTGAGATTGCGAAGGCGAACACAGCCATGTTTAGTTTTGCCCAGCCTAGATCGAGGCACAGACACGGTCTCAATGGGGATAGCTGAGCTGACTACACTGACTATGCAAGTGAATCCACTAAGCTGGCAGGCTGGCTAACAATCTGCTGCCTGGCCTGCACCCTAACTTATCGTGGGGCGAGAGTTAGAGCCCTGTCTATGTTCATAGATAAGATGAGAGCACCCATCCAGCTAGGATGGAGTCCGTCACTCCTCAGCAGGCCAGGCTTAGTCCTGTTTGTGGGTGAGTCCCAGAAAGAGGGCCAATTATCTACAAATGGTATCTTTTGGGAGGGGCTGAAAACAGTTTTCAACCAGCGATTGAGTTGTGAGACTCTGCTTTGGAGCTCATCACTCCCCCTAACTGGGAGGGGGCCAGAGACAATTTCGTGACCTCTGACTGTTTAATCCTAACATCGTTGGTGCCGACGTGGATAACAATATCCCTAAACTCTCTACACTAGTTATAGCCTTAGCCAGCACCATTTTCAGATTATCCTTAACGTCGGTAGCCCTGCCCCCTGGTAAACAGTGTATTATCGCTGGATGATTCTTTTTAAATCTAATACTACGGATAATGGAGTCGCCAATGTCTATGGTGTTCAATTTGTCAGAGCTATTGGTGGGAGGCTTCGGCGTCTCAGACCCCGTAACGGGAGGAGGAGAGACCAAAGAAGACTCAGACTCTGACTCGGACTAGTTGCTTAATGGTGAGAACCGGTTGAATGTTTGTCGGCTGAATGAGCGACACCGGTTGAGCATTCCTACAGCATTTCCCTCCAGAAGTCATGAGAAAATTGTCCGGCTGCTGGGACTGTGCGAGGGGATTTATACTACTTTCTGTACTTAATGCTGGCACAAACGCTGTTTCATCCTTTCCTACACTTTCATTACCTTTGCCTAAGGATAGCTTCTAAAGCTGGGCTTGCAGCACGGCTATCCTCGCCTGGGCTGCCTCGCCATAAGGCGATGGTTCTCCTGTAAATTATGAGTACAGCGACTGCAGTTAAAGTCATAATGTTAATGTTACTGCTTAGCTTCGGCTGGTGGAGGTCCTGTAGAACCATGTCCAGATAAAGCATCCGGAGTGAAAAAGTTGAATGAAAAAAGTTGAACGAGGGAAAAATGTAAAATATAAAATGGCAAAAAGTAAAAACCGTTGCTACCGTTGTCAGGTAGCAAAGAAATGTTAGCAACAAACCGCACAGCAGCACATAAACAAGTCTACAAGTCTAGATCAGCATTCTGCACTCTCCTAATTTACTGTTATTTGTCAAACATAGAGCAACACAAACCTCAGCCTTTCCATTCTTACCACATGTATATAGGCTTTAAGATTATATTGAAGGTTATATTGCTTTACTGAACTTTACTGAACTGAACTTTAATCAGGTTGGTTCCAGATGAATGGGAATATCGTCATAAACCAAGTTTCCATCCACAGTTTTTATGCGAGTAAAGTTATACCATATACAAAAAAAATATGAAAGCTGTGATGGAAACATGAAGTTTCGGTACAGTTTTATAAATCCAAAACAGATAATATGTTCGTTTGACATGGTGGGATCTTTTTCTGTTGGTAAAATGCATTATGCGAGAAATGTGTGCCTTAATGCGCAAATATTGATACCGTATAATAACCATCATATCTAAGTAATTTGGAGTCACGTTATTATATGGCGTGTGGTACTCCCACTACGATTTAGGAAACCATACAGTTTATTAGGCTACAGATGAAACTTCACAGGGTGGTGAATGTGAACTGTGATCTTGATGCTCCTTTCCAATACATATTGAGGGTCTTATTCTGAGGATCAATGATTGACTGGGTTTGACAAATATAAATATTCTAGCTCTTATCCATAATAATCTCATAATATAGACTATACTGCACATCCTACCTGCACTGTAGGCTACCTGAGATCTGTTGGCCAGAGCACACGTGCCAAGACCAGAGTAGGCACATTTGCAATTTATCGCAGCGGTTTTTGTGACGAAACTATCGTTAGAGTTGAAAATGCCATGGAAACATATTAAACATTATATGTTTTATTAGGTACATGAAAACTTCAGCGAAAAAGTACTTTTTGTTTGCACTACATCATCACGCACTGATTTTTATTAGCACAAAGTCCATTTGGGGGGAAAAACACCACTGTTGGGAAAATGCATATTTTCTTTATGTGGATTCTAGTATTCACATTAAAATAAACATTGGATGGAAACCTAGCTATATCCTCACTTTCCCATTGATCTCCAATGAGCTATTGTGTGTGTGAATAAATAGGTTTCCATCCAATTGGCAACAAATTTTCATGCGAATATTCTCAAATCTGCATAAAAACAATATGCACATTTCCCCATCAGAGATGATTCCATCAAATTGACTTGTTGCCGATAAAAGGCCGTGCCTGATGAAGTAGTGGACATAAAAATAACTTTTGCGGTTAAACTCCTAAGTAAGGATAAAAAATACAAGTTAAATGGTTTTGTAAATGTTTTTTTTTTTAGTCATATAGCGATTGTGCGCACACTGGTATTGGCACGTGAGCCTAAAGGTGTCTACATGCTTACCAGTGAAAACAGTTCGGAAGAGTTCGTGCATACATTATGACGACATTTGGTGAAGTTTTTGTTTGTTTTGGAATTCATTGAGAGATTTTTCGACTGTTCGGAACACAAAACATTTTCTGGAGTAATGACCTTTCGGCGATGATTGGTCAACAGCAGGGATACTTCAATAAAGTCTTTGTAGTCATTCAACGAGAGACGACTCGTTTTCATGCACATTTTTTCCATTGAGAAATACTGCACCAAACATCTTAGTTCGAAACATTTATTACAGATTTCTTGAGTTATCTCAGACTAATTTGGACTATTTTGGCTACCGTCTCAAAATGGACAAATCAATCAAATGTATTTATAAGGCCCTTCTTACATCAGCTGATGTCACAAAGTGCTGTACAGAAACCCGGCCTAAAACCCCAAACAGCAAGCAATGCAGGTGGAGAAGCACGGTACTATTGCTGTTTTTTCCCCTAGTTTTTCAAGCAAAGGTCTTTTAATAAGGCACTTTGCGAGATCTCTCTTTCGGTTTGCCTAGCTGAGTCTGGCTAGGCGCCAGCCGAACTGAAGCCTGCTGAATCATTTAGCCAACAGCTCACACATATAGTGTGGGTATAGCCTATATGATACGATTATAATGGACAAAAGAGCGAGATAATTTGTATTTGTCAAATGGCAGCCAAGAATCAATCATCATGTCACCAGAATAAGACCCTTGATAGCATCACTTTCACCAGGATGTGAAGTTCATCATCATTTACTTCATCTGTACCCAAACAAACTGCATGGCCACTGTGGATGGGTCTGTGTTTAGAGACAGTCACAGATGTGCGGCCTGTTTAATTCACAAGTCAACCTCCATATAATCATGTTAACCTTTCTTTGCATGCTCTGTGTTTGGTCTGTGTCTGTGTTTGTCACAGCTTTGTAGCCATCATGTCATGGCCTCTCAGGGAACACATAGCTGTCATTCTAGAGGGGACTGTGACAATGTATACTGATCCAGTTAATTCAAACTTACATGTAAACTTCCCATTGGCATCAATGCATGATTTCAGTTTATACCATGGCATTGTTGAATACCCCTTTCTGATTGGCATGAAGGGCATTCTAGAGAGTGCATTATTTCCCTATAATTGCCTATACTCTATGCCACTGAGCTCAGCTCTGACTGTGTGTTGTGGTTCTCACTGAGGATAGGTAATGATAGCATGTTTCTGTAATGCCATCCCATGGGTCAGTTGTGCATGAGTCCTTAACAGAGGACATGGATGACTCCAGCTGTAAGTGGGTCAGGCCTGTGGTTCTGCCTGGCCCATCTGGCAAAGAGAGATACATGGATTAGAGGGTCTTGGGTCTGCAAGCCGGAGCACTGGAGCAATCCCACTTGCATTATTGTGTGGAAGGCTGCATTGAGAGCGATACTGCAGCCTCGCTCCCCAGAGAGACACGCCTGGGCTAGAGCCCTGCTCCTCTTTCTCTGTCTTTCTCTGTCTCCCTTTCTCTCTCTCTCTCCGTCTCTCTTTCTCTCTCTCTGTCCCCCCCCCTCTCTCATTTTTTATCTCTCTCCCTGTCTCTTTCCCTTTATTTTCTCTCTGTTTTCACAGATTTCACAGTGTCTTCTATCACCGTATAGAATCAGGATCTCATTAAAAGTGTTTTACCCTTTTTTTTCTCTAACTCTTTGTAAGTACCTCTAGAGTCAGTCTTACACAGAGCCCACTTCTATGTTGGGTGTCTGGGATGAGGATTATGATTAAGACATTTTTTCACTTGTTGACCTTACAGAGGAAGTGTGTCTCACACAGAGATAACACCTCTCACAAAGTGGCTGTATATGTCAATATTTCACTTACTTTTCATCCCATCCTAGTTGAAATGGAGAGTGTATGGTACATTCTTATTGTGAGATTTGATTTCCCCAGTCCACTTCCTGAGCTGTTGTCTGATAGATTACATTTCCCTGGGAGTCATACTGCTGGTGCTCTGGGGCGCCACAGGGACAATTACCCATGCTATATTAACACTATTGTTCAGATAGCGTCCCCGAAAATTGTGAGTTTCTAAACTTTGTCTGTCTTTAGTTAGTAGTGCTGTAGGGCTGTCTCAGGAAGAGAGAAAATCAAGTCCCTGCAGTGCAGCAAAGACAGAGAGGAGAGGAGAGGAGAGGAGAGGAGAGGAGAGGAGAGGAGAGGAGAGGAGAGGAGAGGAGAGGAGAGGAGAGGAGAGGAGAGGAGAGGAGAGGAGAGGAGAGGAGAGGAGAGGAGAGGAGAGGAGAGGAGAGGAGAGGGAATAGAAGAGACAGGATATCCTTTCATGCCTTCTGCTTTTGTTTGTACCTTAAGCGAGCCTGCTCCAAATGCCCAAGGGAATTCAGGAAGAATTTTACAATCATATTAATAGACTGATATATTTGGAAACATCTGTGTTTAATTTATGCTGAGTACTGCATTAAGGAGGGTGTGTAATGTGATATGCAGAGTCACACACATGCATTCTCACACACATGCACACACATTGGCTTGCAGGCTGTGTAGGATGCCTGCCAGTAATATTCCACTCTGTATTTCTCCACTGCACCACTGAAGCCAGATATAGGGCTATGCTGGGGAAAGGTGTGGCTTCAGATACACACACTGTCACATGCTGGTCTCTCTCTGTCTTTTCTCATCCCCACCTTCTTGTATTGTGTCCTTCCCTACCCCATTCTCTTCCTATTTCCCTTTTTTCTCTCTCTTTTCGCCATCTCTCTCCTCTCCGCGCCACATCACCTGTGTGTTGCTTGGACAGATGAATCACAAATGTCAACTCTTCTATCTGTCATGCATATCTTTATGTATTATTCAGCAGGGCCAGTGGGGAGGCAGCAGCATCCCTCTCACAAAAATGGTAATCCGTAGCCATCTATCTACCGTTATACAACCATCATTAGTCCACCCTCATCCATTAGTCTGCTCACATCCAAAGGTCATGGGTCAGACCCAAAGGCATAACATCATTACAGATCAGTACGAGAGAGAGAGAGAGAGTGTGTGTGTGTGAGAGAGAGAGAGAGAGAGAGAGAGAGAGAGAGAGAGAGAGAGAGAGAGAGAGAGAGAGACTGACTGTGACTGACTGACTGACTGACTGACTGACTGACTGACTGACTGACTGACTGACTGACTGAAAGATTGATGTATAGATAGAGAGAACACACACAGAGCTACACCTAGATATCCCTTTATCTGTACTATATCACTGCTGTAAGTATGTGATGTGTTTCTAGTCATGTCATTGTCTTCTAAGATGTACAGTATGTTCTTTATTGTGCATTTCTATAGCTGCAAGGCCCAGGTCATGATAATCTAGTGTTTCGATCAGTCAGTCTTTTGCATGGCTTGGCTGGTATGTTTCTTTGGAGGGCTGCAGGTGGCAGACCAAGCTAAGCCGAGCTGGGTGCATTGGCTGCTAGCAAGTTCACTGGCGCCCTCTGTCTGTGTAGTGGTGGTGATGGAAGGGGGAAGGATGGGAGTTGTCTCTGGAAGTGTCTTTAGAAGGCTCCGATTGTGGATGTCTTACTCAGCCAAGAGATCTATCCATTAGAACTCCTCAATGCTTGAAATTGTTTGTAGAGTTCTAACTTTTTTTACACCACTGATCCCCCGCAATCTCTGTGTGATGGGATGTTCTCTTTACCACGGTATGCATCAGCAGAGACACAGACAAAGATGAACACTGACTCAAGGCATGCTGGTTTATATTACTATGTCATAATAAATCCAGTTGACCTTGGAGGTCATGTATATGATGCAGATTTCTGAAATGAAACAGCTACATTCATCTGCTGCCACATTCTGTGCAAGTCAGGATTTATCTCCTTGTATAATGTTCACTACCAGCTAGTTTTGTATGAGTAAGTTACTGTTCAGGTTATTGTACTAAAACAAACCAATCTCTCAATCCATAGGATAATGAGTACATGTGTAGTTGTTGGTTAAATGTAATATTCATTGTCACATGCTTGACGTAGATATACAGTACCACCTACCCATTCCAGGTTTGTCCTTTATTTTTGACTATTTTCTACATTGTAGAATAATAGTGAAGACATCAAAACTCTGAAATAACACATATGGAATCATGTAGTAAACAAAAAAGTGTTAAACAAATCAAAACATTTGTTATACTTGAGATTCTTCAAAGTAGCCACCCCTTGCCTTGATGACAGCTTTGCACACTCTTGGCATTCTCATGATTCCATATGTGTTATTTCATAGTTTTGATGACTTCACTATTATTTTATAATGTAGAAAATAGTACAAATAAAGAAAAACCCTGGAATGAGTAGGTGTATCCAAACTTTTGACTGGTTCTGTATAATAGCACATACTTAGGAACTAATATACCTGAATTGCTCCTCTGAATGCTAGATATATTGAGGTGTTCGGATAGACAGGGCAGAATTCAGCAGGCACTGTGAAATGTGCACTATGTTGGAACCTCATACAATACTGCAGTGAGTAATGGACACTAGAGGGCACCCAATGTCAGATCTAGTCTGTGATCACACCCTTCAGCTGCAGGCTGCGGCAGTGTCCAGTCTCGGCTTGAGAACAAGAGAGGGGGAGAGAGAGCTGGATAAATAACTGGAACAAGTGGGAGAATGGAGTTTGATAAAGGGAGAGATAGAGAGAGATCGAGAGAGAGAGTTTGTTTTGAGTGTTCCGTGTAGCTGTAGTGCCTGTAGCTGGTTGTGTGTCCTCAGTTGCTGTTGCTGAGGGCGCTGTTCTGCTGTGGTGGAGGCTATCTGTCTGGTCTAGTTGAGGGTGCTATTCTTCAGTGATGGGGGCTGTCTGTCTGCTGTTGATGATGGCGCTGTTCTGGTGTGGTAGGGGCTGTCTGTCTGCTGTTGGTGAGGGCGCTGTTCTGCTGTGGTGGGGGCTGTCTGTCTGCCGTTGGTGAGGGTGCTGTTCTGCTGTGGTGGGGGCTGTCTGTCTGCTGCTGGTGAGGGTGCTGTTCTGCTGTGGTGGGGGCTGTCTGTCTGCCGTTGGTGAGGGTGCTGTTCTGCTGTGGTGGGGGCTGTCTGTCTGCCGCTGGTGAGAGTGCTGTTCTGCTGTGGTGGGGGCTGTCTGTCTGCCGTTGATGAGATGGAGTGCATGTCTGAACTCTGGTGTCTCGACCGCTTTGGGTGTGAGTTCAGATCCCAAAAAGAATGTACCACTTTCTGGAGTTCATAGGTCATCATTATCTTGTGTCAACATGAAGGGGAATGGAGCGAAGCCATAAGCCTTTAATCCACTTAGACAGACCCCAACACCCCATCTCACTGTCCTGTGTCCTCCCCTGTTCATCTCGCTCTATCTATATGTATCTAGTTGAAATTCAAATAAGCTTTATTGACAGGAGAGGTACCATCCAATGTTGCAAAAAGCCATTTATAGTACACATAACAGATAACACATAACACATAACACATAACACATAACAGATAACAGATAACAGATAACACATAACAGATAACACATAACACATAACACATAACACATAACAGATAACACATAACACATAACACATAACAGATAACAGATAACAGATAACACATAACAGATAACACATAACACATAACACATAACAGATAACACATAACACATAACACAGATAAACACATAACACATAACACATAACATAAGATAACACATAACACATAACACATAACACATAACACATAACACATAACAGATAACACATAACACATAACACATAACACATAACACATAACACATAACACATAACACATAACACATAACAGATAACACATAACACATAACACATAACACATAACACATAACACATAACACATAACACATAACACATAACAGCATAACACATAACACATAAGACATAACACATAAACATAAGATAACACATAACAAGTAATCAAAATAACACATAACACATAATTCTCACGAAGAAGTATTTATAACACATAACAGATAACACATAACACATAACACATAACACATAACACATAACATCTTTCTATAACACATAACAGATAACAGATAACACATAACACATAACACATAACACATAACACATAACACATAACACATAACACATAACAGATAACAACATAACACATAACACATAACAGATAACACATAACACATAACAAGACATAACACATAACAGATAACACATAACACATAACACATAACACATAACAGATAACACATAACACATAACAGATAACACATAACACATAACACATAACACATAACACATAACAGATAACACATAACACATAACACACGGCAAAGTGCAGACCTCACCCTCCTCCAGGTGCGCTCACAACGTTGGACAAACGCTTAAGACTACTCTGAAACGGAGATAACCCGGTAGCAGACGAAGGAAGCGACCAGCGGGTTTCTGCCCAGACTGAATAACCCGGTAGCAGAGATAACAGATAACAGATAACACATAACACAGAATAACACATAACACTGAATAACAGATAACACATAACACATAACACATAACACATAACACATAACAGATAACACATAACACATAACACATAACAGATAACAGATAACAGATAACACATAACAGATAACAGATAACACATAACACATAACACATAACACATAACAGATAACACATAACACATAACACATAACAGATAACAGATAACAGATAACACATAACAGATAACACATAACACATAACACATAACACATAACAGATAACACATAACACATAACACATAACACATAACACATAACACATAACAGATAACACATAACACATAACACATAACACATAACACATAACACATAACACATAACACATAACACATAACACATAACACATAACACATAACACATAATACATAAGACATAACACATAACAGATAACACATAACACATAACAGATAACACGTAACACGTAACACGTAACACATAACACATAACACATAACACATAACACATAACACATAATACATAAGACATAACGCATAACGCATAACGCATAACACATAACACATAAGACATAATACATAAGACATAACACATAACACATTGCACAAGTAATCAAAATACCACACAGAATAAAATAATGGACTGGAAATGGATGTTCATTCCCAACTCTATGCTCGCTCTCTCTCTATGTCTCTCTCTCGTTCTTTCATTCTCACTCGAAGAAGTATTTATATTTTCAATTTGTGTTTGCACAGAATCATTTTGAATTTTCTGAGAGGCACAGTTCTGGGACGCAAAGACAACCCCCTGACAGTTTTGCTTTTAATTTTTGGTATGTGGTGTTTTGGAATATGCTATTTTTATAGAACAGGAGAGAACCTTATCTCTTTTACTCACACTTCCGATATCTCTTTCACACATTGTATCTACAGTATCTGTGTAATCTTTATTGTGTTTCTGTCTTTCCATCTTGAAGGGCGATACACAATCACAGCAAAAAACACGACAGGACAGGGCAAAGGAATAAATAGGGGACTCTATCACTTTCTTCACCTCTCACTATACAGTATCTCTCTTCCTGTCTGTGTCAGATATCTTCCTGGTCTTGTTGATGAAAAGCAGACCCAGGTCATTAGAACAGTGTCCCTTAGTGTTCCTGTGAAATGTGTTCTGGACCTGTCATTCTTGACTCACTTGGAAGGGTTGTGTTTTATATACACAGTGAGGATGATATATCTCAATCAGAGTCTACAACAGGAAATGGCTCTTATTTACAACGTGGACAACAGATGGGGCAGCTGCCTGACAAACTCCTTAAAAGAGACAATTAGATCGACTAGATTTAAGACATGAGCCAGAAGAGGTACTTTTCCCTGCTGCAGGAGCCAGGTGGACGGATTGTGTGTAATTGATAGGATTGTGCTGCTGTGTGTGTAATTGATAGGATTGTGCTGCTGTGTGTGTAATTGATAGGATTGTGCAGCTGTGTGTGTAATTGATAGGATTGTGCTGCTGCTGTGTGTGTAATTGATAGGATTGTTGTTTCCTCTTCTTGTGATGGGGTCAGGCTGTCTTGGTCAGCCAGAGTAGTTAGGATGTGGGTTACCCATTGCATGAGGCGAGAACTGCGGATATGGGCTGGCTGCTCAGTGCATCAGTGACCTGTAGTCCGATGCTTACTGCAGGAATAATTCACCCAGATCCCAAGATCCCCTGATTCGCTCAGAATCATCTGTCCTCACAATGACACATAGCCTTGCTTGGGTTTAGACTTACAAGTCCATGGACCTGTGTTGGAGATAATGGGCCTTTCGGTAATGAGTCAGAGCCGTACTCTCTTTCTCTCAAACACACACACACAAAATGTATCGAGCATCATTAACTTTGGTACTCAAGTTGTGATTTAATGTGTCACCTGAATTTATTTCACTGAAGTCAGCACCCCAAACAAAGTGTTTCTCAGCAAATACATGACATTGGGAACACACTATCATCTTGAAGTCTTGTGCCCTCCTGCTTTAACCACAGAAATAAGCTTCTTTATTTTCTGTAAGAAACCACTTGGCCTACAGATGTAGGATCTTAATTTGATCACCCTGTTCCAGGGGAACTGTCCTGCAATGCAGGAAAACAACTTGTAGTGTATTTGAAGTTTAAAAAGGCTTCTGAAGTTTGTAATTTCCACTTTGTAATGTCAGACTTGATTTTCCCTTACAAAAAAAATTATCAACCCCAACAAAAATGTACATGAATTATAATCCACATAATAATTCACATTTCCTGTTGCTGCAGGATTATATTCCGGCTGTAAAAAACTGGCTCAAATTAAGATGCTACATCTGCATTTGTTTTCTTGGATGGTAAGGTTAATTAATTATATGTTAATTATATGCTGGAGCAGGTTTGTATTGGCGATTTAGCAACTTCAATATATTACTAGTCCAAAACTGACAGTATATGACTGACTTTGTGTTAACTTGCTCAATGAGAAAGTAAACTACTGCATTAAAATCCATAACATTACAGTGAATTCTGCCTGTGCCATAAACCATGTATGCCTACAGATGTTATAAAGACACATGTTTTAAGGTATCTTCCCAGTAATAGGCCTACCACATGTTCCCCATTCGCCAACTCTTGTGCACGGGACTCAATTGTCACTCTGAATAGACAGTAGTTTCAGAGTGACAGATTCATGTACTCTAATTTTGTTGATGGATGCACAGAGAGTGTGCCTGGGGCATGCTGGCCAATATGGTCTACACTGTCTCGTGTAAATCTGTTAACATTTTGACAATGATGAGGATGATTATAATAATGTTGATGATGATGATGATGAAGATGACGATTATTATTGTGATGATGATGTGGAAAGTGATGGTGCTGATAGTTAGGATGATGGTGGAGAAAATAAGCGGGTTCCGCGTGCACAGTGGTGATACAGAGAGGGAATAAGACGTAGGGCTTATTGGGGACACCACGGGCATTTTAGATGTGATTATTTGAGCTGACACTGAAGTCTAGCACTGACAGCGATCCCGGCGTCGCAGCATGAGGCAGGCTAATTGCAAATTTGATATCATTATTAAAAAAAGACTAGAGAATAATTGGTGGGACAACCCAAGTTAACAATTTAATTTTAAAACATACAGCTGTGCTGGTTTTCCATATCCATTTTAACGAGTGATCCATTGCAGTGGTGACTCAATTTATCATGTGCACAGACACGGTAAATGGCCATAAATTAAACCAATCTAAGGCGGTGGATTTGTATTCAGTTCTGTTATTGTTCTTAATTAAGGTGCTGATATGTGAAATGGAGCCAACCGTCTTTGAGCACACGGACCCTCCCCCGCTGCTCTGCACAGACACCATCACATTGAGCACTGGAGGTAGAAAGAGAGACACAGGGAGAAATTGATGGGGACGGGGACGCGGGGGAGGTTGCACCAGTGGGGAAGGAGAAGAGGAGAGAGAGAGAGAGAGAGAGAGAGAGAGAGAGAGAGAGAGAGAGAGAGAGAGAGAGAGAGAGAGAGAGAGAGAGAGAGAGAGAGAGAGAGAGAGAGAGAGAGAGATCGACCGTTGCGCGCGAGAGCGAGAAACGCAGCACCAGTGGCAGGGAAACACACCCGTCAGCCGCGCGCTGAGGGGAGAAAAAATACATTACGGACAAAGACAACATGGATGCGTTGGAGAAGTATCCATTCAAACAGATAACGGAATGGATGTGCCGTTCCTCCTGCACTTAACGGGGAACCAATGATCTTATTTTAATGCGGTGGTGGGAGGCGAGGTACTGCAAGCTAAAAAGGCGGAAAGCTGTATTTAATCCGTCTGCGGATCCCATGAGCTTGCAATGGCTGTTACGAGGATATGTAACTGTATAGGAAACAATGTGGCTCTTTCTTTTGTTGTATTTTTCTTATTTTGTGGCCTTTCACTTGGACAACTACGGTACTCCATTCCTGAGGAATTAGAAAATGGAGCGGCGGTGGGGGATCTTGTGCAGGATTTGGGGTTGGATATCCGAAAGCTCTCAAATCGAAAGATAAAGGTAACCTCCACCACTGGAAAACGGTATGTGGATGTCAATCCTAAAAATGGAAAATTAATTGTCACTGAAAGAATCGACAGAGAGACGTTGTGTGATTTAAGCAGCACCTGTCTTATAAATTTAGAGGTGCTTGTTGAAAACCCATCCGAGGTGCACAATGTTGAGGTGGAGATTGTGGATGCTAATGACAATGCGCCGACGTTCCCTAGAGATGAGTATCAATTGGAAATGGCAGAATCGGCTTTACCAGGGTCTCGTTTCCCCATTGAGAATGCCCTGGATCCGGACGTGGGATCCAACTCCGTTCGTCTATATCGTCTCAGCCCAAACGAACACTTCGCGCTGGATTCCAACAAACCCTCCATCAACAGCAAGCACATTGAGCTCGTGCTCAAAAAGCCCCTTGACCGCGAGCTGGTGCCTTACCACCAATTAATTCTGACTGCTGCTGATGGCGGAACACAAGCAAAAACCGGTTCAGCTAAAATTAATGTGCGAGTCCTGGACACCAATGACAATGTCCCTGTATTTGACAGCTCAGTGTACAAAGTAAAATTGTTAGAAAACTCACCAAAAGACACACTGGTCATCAAATTGAATGCCACAGACCTTGACGAGGGTACCAATGGTGAGGTGTATTATTCTTTCAGCAGCTACACATCTGAGAGAGTCAGACAGATGTTCAGCATGGACAGCAACACGGGAGAGATCAGAGTGAGGAGCAATGTGGACTATGAAGAGACCAACTCTTATGAGATGTATATCCAGGCCATGGATAAAGGCCCTGGTGCTGTGGCAGCCCACTGTAAGGTGGTGGTGGAGGTGGTGGATGTGAATGACAACGTCCCAGAGATAGTCCTGTCTTCTCTCTCCAGCCCAGTGAGGGAGGATGCCCGGGCTGACACCGTGGTGGCCCTGATCAGTGTCACAGACCGGGACTCTGGTGCTAACAAACAGGTTAGCCTAGAAATACCCCTTGGCCTCCCCTTCAAGATCAAGTCCTTTAGAAACTACTACACCCTGGTCACCTCCGCCTTCCTGGACCGTGAAACCACCGCTGCCTACAATGTCACCCTCAGCGCCACTGACGCCGGCACCCCACCCCTCTCCTCCCAAAAGACCATACAGGTGGATGTGGCTGATGTGAATGACAACCCGCCACGCTTCGAGCAGACCTCCTACACGGTCTATGTGACGGAGAACAACGCCCCCGGGGCCTCGCTGTGCACTGTGAAGGCCCAGGACTCAGATGTCAACGAGAACGGACGCATCACCTACACTGTCCTCAATGACAACAACCATGGGATCCCTGTCACCTCTTACGTCTCTGTGAAGGCCGAAACAGGAGAGGCCTACGCCCTGCGCGCCTTTGACTATGAGTCACTCAGGGAGTTCCACTTCCAGGTCAAAGCTCAGGACGGGGGCATTCCACCCCTCAGCCGGGTGGCCACTGTCTACATCTATATCATGGACCAGAACGACCACGTGCCTGAGATCGTCAATCCCCCAGGCAACGGTACGCGCTCCACAGAGACAGTCCTGAAGAACGCTGAGGCTGGCGCCCTGGTGACCAAAGTCGTGGCGTACGACGCAGATGCAGGTCCCAATGCCTGGCTGATCTATGTGTTGGATCAGTGCACAGACTTGGAACTGTTCAAGGTGCATGAACACACGGGGGAGATCCGCACCACACGCAGGGTCTTGGAGGACAACTCCACCTCCTTCAGCATGACGGTGCTGGTGAGGGACCACGGCCAGCCGCCTCTCTCCTCCACTGCCACTGTCAATGTGGCTGTCATGGAGGTGCCACCCAAGGTGACCCCTGACCCTAAGAGGGTCATCCGGCCCCACAGCACCCTGCTCTTTTCTAATTTCACCCTCTATCTGATCGTCGCTCTGAGCGCCACCACCTTTGTGTTCCTGGTAACTGTGGTGGTGCTGGCCATCGTGCGCTGCCATGCCTACTGCACCCAGCCTGGGTCCTGCTCCCCCTGCTGCGTATCCCAAAAGACCCTCCCTGACGGCGGGAGCAGCAGTATAGTAGGTGGTGGTGGGGGACAACCAAATAACAATGTGGCGCTGCGGAGAGACCTCAAGGTGGAGCCTCACTACATTGAGGTGCGTGGGAATGGCTCTATGACCAAGACCTACTGCTACAAGACCTGTCTGACGGCCACCTCAGGCAGCGACACCTTCATGTTCTACAACACAGGCCGGCCCATTAGCGGCACCTGGGGTTCTGAGCGCTTCTTCACAGGAGGTAGTGGGTTTGTACGGAGACTAAGCATGCCCGACGCTTCACTGCAAGTCTGCCCAGAGGTGCGTCATATTTTTCCTCTTCTTTTAAGCCAAATGACTAACAGGTCATACATGGCATAACAGAAGTATAGCCTCACAATCTGCCACCTCTCCAGATTACATACTAGGCCAGGGGTGTCAAGCATACAGCCTGCTGGTGGTTTGAGTACAGAAATGATTTAAAAACGATATGCTTTTCTCAATATACTTTAAAATGACTAAAACCAAATTGAAAGTGTGTAGAAATGATAATGGACCTACATTTATAAAGCTCCTTGACTGTGTCCAGCTCACTAATAATCACAGAAATTAAAGCTAGAAAGTATCAAAAAAACAAAAAACAAAGGATAGAGGACTGTCTTTTGCAAATTTCAACGGTGAGGAAACATTTAACATTTTCAGAGTGGCTCTCTGGACCATGTTGAAGACCTATTGCGGTTCCCAGGGCAGAATGAGTTTGACACCTCTCTACTAGGCTTTATATGTATTGGCTATGTTGGTGCTGGTTGTCTTTAGATGAGTGTTGTAGAACACATTCCATCCTACCACTGTTCTTTGAACTGTCCTGTTACATGAAGGGCTGTAGAGGCTCAGTGGTTTTACATGCTAGCTGAAGTCGTTCATTGTCATATTGTTTGCTTTGTTGTCATATTCTTTTTATTTGCCAGTACATCTTGAGACTGCGTCAGATATGACATGTTTCTTTGTGTGTGTGTGTGTGTGTGTGTGGTTGTGTGTCTGTGTGTCTCTTAACTCCTCTCTCTAGTTGCACAGTGTAGCTACTTCCTCCACCCAGCTCAGCACTCACACTGTGTCAGTGTAAGATTGGAAGACTTTCTGGAGTCCTGCTGTATTTCTGATGATTCAGGGATTTGTTATTCACTTTGATGTTGTCATCACATATTCAGTCAGTGCAGGTCATTTTGACTCTACCACTGGCTCATTCTCTATCCAAGTGTGTTTGACTTCATCACATCTCACAGTGCATGTGTGTGCCTGTGATTTCTCCAGTTTAAATGTGGCTGAACAGTGTGTGTGTGTGTGTCTGTGTGTGTGTCTTTGTGTCTTCTTTTTCTTTAGTCACGACAACGTACGTGTTAAATTGCAGTAATTGAAAGATCCTCTCAAAACTTTACTCCTGTGTTCCTTCCTCTCCAGTCTGCCACATTGACTCCTCACTCAGAGTTCTCTCTAGCAGTCTTTCATGCTGTCTCTCCTCTCTAGAACCTATTCTACTGCAGCACTATGCTGCCGTAGGAAAGTGTTGGCATTCATGGTCGAGCATGGCTTAGGAGCCAAGGCTGAGTACTACAGGAAATGAAAAATAAACAGCTCTGCATATGTTTACCACAACAGGGCTGGAATGTTACGTATTGCAGCAGCACTCATGATAAACATGTTCTCTAACGAGGAACCACAAGTTGAGTTTTCGTTTAACCTCAGTAAAACTCCCAATAGGGGTGCTTCATTACAGACTAGAGCTCAAGGAATTAACGTTCCTGGAGAGTGTGCAAATGGCTGTATTCAGCAGCTATGTCTTTTGAGATCCATGAGCTCTCTGCTTACATTAGCCATCTTTTAAGGTTGATTTGTTGTATTTTTGTCTCTGTTTAATTGGCGGGAACTCGTGTTTACTCTAACGAGCAGAGATCTGGGTTGTGTCCTCTAATGGGCTGGCTGTCATACGATCTGATGCTCTGCTGTTTCAGCGCTCCACTCTCTGCATTGGATAGATTGATGGTCAAAACATTGTCAGAATGTAGTTCGGAGGCAACATGGGGTTGATTGGAATGTTTTGGGGTTTAGGTTGTGGTCGTGGATGGGTCAAGATGGAGCAACGAGCAGAGGCAGCATCTGGCCAAGATAAGAATGGTGGTGGAAATTAAATTAACCTCCAGCCCCACAAATGAGATTCACTCAGAGAGGTTGTGTCTCAGAGCAGGAGATACTCCCTTCAGAATGAAACTAATTAAATAACATTATGTACCCTCTTTATCTGGGACACCTACTGAAGCCTAAACAGGTATGAGTCTTAAACTACTACAGTACTCACCCCTACCCACAGATCTGATGTCTAGGGCTCTGAAGATGTCAGTGGTTATGATTTGTGTTTTCAAGATATACATATTGAAATCTCTGAAGCTCCATTATGAACCTTCATGCAATGTGTAAACCTTGTGGAAAACAAAGTACATTAATTGAAAAAACACACATCCACATGAAACACACATCCACATGGAGCAGCCTTCTGGAGGAAAACATCAATGAACTGGAGTAATGTGTGACTGCCCTAGGAGAACCGCCCTTTACCTCTTAACCCCAGCCCAACATGAGCAGGGATGGAGGATATGGTTGGCCTGGTGATAGAGGGGCTCGTCCTGATTGGATTAGCTCAAAGCCCAGCTGCAGTGTGACTGATGAGGCAGTAATTTAAAAGGGCTGCCTGGAGCTCTGAGCTCACGGGACTCAAGCAAACTTCATCAGCAAACACACACACACACCACACACCACACCACACACACACACACACACACACACACACACACACACACACACACACACACACACACACACACACACACACACACACACACACACACACACACACACACACACACACACACACACACACACACACACACACACACACACACACACACACACACACACACACAGAAGAACTCTCACACACACAGGTAATCCAAGAATGTATCAGTGTGTCTCTCAAAGTCATTGCTTTGGTAAAGGGCATGTGTGTGTGTATCTGATGGTAGTGGCACACTGTCTTCCAGAACTGCAGTGTTCCAATCAGGATGCAGAGCTGGGATGTGCACCATGATTAATTAATGAGACCATATCTGCCCCCCCCCCCCTCTCTCTCTCTCTCAGCCGAAGGCCCCAAATGCTGACTGGCAATACTCCACTTCTCTGAGGACAGGGATGCAGAGGTAAGCACTTTACTCTTGTAAATTCTACCCTCCTTAAAAAGATTCCTACGCCCCTTACCACTTTTAGCTCTTAGAATCACAGTATATTACAGTATACTGGGAGGCAGCCACTCTGACTACTGCACTCTGCAGAAGCACCTGCCTGCAGACAGCCTAACATGACCACAGACAGGTCTCAGATCAGATTAGCACCAGCCTCCATAACCACTAGTGGCTCCTCAACATGTGTCTGACCCCACTCAGCCCCCTGTTGCCCTGTTTGGGCCAGCTGTGCCCTGGCTGTCCTGTCAGCCACCCCAGAGGGGTACACACACAGACAGTGGGGCAGAGCCATGCTGTTCCAGCCAGGCCCCAGTAGCTCTGCTCCCCTGCTCTGCCATATTGTATATAGGTCATCTACATTCCAAGCACCACTCTTCCCAGATACACAGTCTTTCAGAAGGAACCGTGAAGGACAAATGAGCTGATGAACTGACTGAGAGCTTTCTCAGCCTCAGATCATCACACACACACACAATTGCATGCATGCACACACACAAACACAAACACTATAAAGGGCTACAGACCGTTTCGTTATTTACATGAATGTTTTAATCAGTAGCCCCTGGCGGTTGGGGGGGGGTGTGTATGCTCTCTTGGGTAAATAAACAAAATCAGTAGGCTAATCTTTTGGAGTGTGAAGTGTGTACTGTATTGTATTATACTGTATTAGATGGACTGTAATTACACACATCGTTCAAACCATGATAAAGCAGAAGAGAACATGGAATTCTAGTGCAGCACATGCGGCCTACAAAGTTACAAGTATAGGCTAGCAAATTTGATAAACATTTTGAAATATACTGTAAAAGGGCCTATTTGTATAAGGCTGGTACTGTATATATTTATATATATATATTTATACAGTACCAGTCAAAAGTTTGGACACACCTACTCGTTCAAGTGTTTTTCTTTAAAATAAAAACTATTTTCTACATTGTAGAATAATAGTGAAGTCCTCAGAACTATGAAATAACACATATGGAATCATGTAGTAACGAAAAAAGTGTTAAACAAATCAAAATATTTATTATATTTTAGATTCTCCAAAGTAGCCACGCTTTGCCTTGAATGACACCTTTGCACACTCTTGGCATTCTTCACCTGGAATGCTTTTCCAATAGTCTTGAAGGAGTTCCCACTTACGCTGAGCACTTGTTGGCTGCTTTTCCTTCACTCTGCAGTCCAACTCATCCCAAACCATCTCAATTGGGTTGAGGTTGGCTGACTGTGGAGGCCAGGTCATCTGATGCAGCACCCCATCACTCTCCTTCTTGGTAAAATAGCCCTTACATATGATAGTCCCACTAAGCACAAACCAGACGGGAAGGCGTATCGCTGCAGAATGCTATGCTAGCAATGCTGGTTAAGTGTGCCTTAAATTCTAAATAAATCACAGACAATTTCACCAGCAAAGCACCATCACACCACCTCCTCCATGGTTCACAGTGGGAACCATACACATGGTTAGCAGATGTTATTGTGAGTGTAGCGAAATGCATATGCTTCTAGATCCGACAGTGCAGCAGTATCTAACAGGTAATATCTAACAATTCCACAACAAAACCTAATATCTAACAAATTCCAAAACAAAACCTAAAACACACAATCTAAACTCTGCAACAAAAAAAACGTCCTCTCACTGTCAACTGTGTTTATTTTTTAGCTAATTGTGTGTAAATATTTGTATGAACATAACAAGATTCAACAACTGAGACATAAACTGAATAAGCTCCACAGACATGTGACTAACAGAAATTGAATAATATGTCCCTGAACAAAGGGGGGGGGTCAAAAAAAAGTAACAGTCTGTATCTGGTGTGGCCACCAGCTGCATTAAGTACTGCAGTGCATCTCTTCCTCATGGACTGCACCGGATTTGCCAGTTCTTGCTGTGAGATGTTACCCCAGTCTTCCACCAAGGCAAGTTCCCGGACATTTCTGCGGGGAATGGCCCTAGCCCTAAACTTCCGATCCAACCCCAGAAGTGCTCAATGGGATTGAGATCCAGGCTCTTCGCTGGCCATGGCAGAACACTGACATTCCTGTCTTGCAGGAAATCACACACATAATGAGCAGTATGGCTGGTGGCATTGTCATGCTGGAGGGTCATGTCAGGATGAGCCTGCAGGAAGAGTACCACATGAGGGAGGAGGATGTGTTCCCTGTAATGCACAGCGTTGAGATTGCCTGCAATGACAACAAACTCAGTCCGATGATGCTGTGACACACCTCCCCAGACCATGACGTACCCTCCACCTCCAAATCATTCCCACTCCAGAGTACAGGCCTCGGTGTAACACTCATTCCTTCGACGATAAGCGCGAATCCGACCGTCACCCCTGGTGAGACAAAACCGCGACTCGGCAGTCCTGTCTGGTCCAGCGACGGTGGGTTTGTGCCCAAGGGGCCCCAGGGTTGAGGATCAGAAAAGTGGCGAGGTTGTTTCCTACCTTCACCACCTGGGGGCGGCCCGTCAAGAAGTCCATGACCCAGTTGCACAGTGCGGGGTCGAGACCCAGGGTCTCAAGCTTAAGGATGAGTTTGGAGGGTACTATACTGTAGAATGCTGAGCTGTAGTTAATGTACAGCATTCTTACATAGGTATTCATCCTGTCCAGATGGAATAGGGCAGCGTGCAGTGTAATGGCGATTGCATTGTATGTGGACCTATTGTGGCGGTAAGCAAATTGGAGTGGGTCTAGGGTAACAGTACATGCAGCCCTGGCGAAGTAGTGTGTTACTGATGGTAGGCTTTGTTACTTTGGTCCCAGCTCTCTGCATGTCTTTCACTAGGTCCCCCCATGTGGTTCTGGGATTTTTGCTCACCGTTCTTGTGATCATTTTGACCCCACGTAGTGAGATCTTGCGTGGAGCCCCAGATTGAGGGAGATTATCAGTGGTCTTGTATGTCTTCCATTTCCTAATAATTGCTCCCACAGTTGATTTCTTCAAACCAAGCTGCTTACCTATTGCAAATTCAGTCTTCCCAGCCTGGTGCAGGTCTACAATTTTGTTTCTGGTGTCCTTTGACAGCTCTTTGGTCTTGGCCATAGTGGAGTTTGTAGTGTGACTGTTTGAGGTTGTGGACAGGTGTCTTTTATACTGATAACAAGTTCAAACAGGTGCCATTAATACAGGTAATGAGTGGAGGACAGAGGAGCCTCTTAAAGAGGAAGTTACAGGTCTGTGAGAGCCAGAAATCTTGCTTGTTTGTAGGTGACCAAATACTTATTTTCCACCATAATTTGCAAATTAATTAATTAAAAATCCTACAATGTGATTTTCTGGATTTCTTTTCTAATTTTGTCTGTCATAGTTGAAGTGTACCTATGATGAAAATTACAGGCCTCTCTCATCTTTTTAAGTGGGAGAACTTGCACAATTGGTGGCTGACAATACTTTTTCCCCCACTGTGTATATATAGGGCTATATACAGTATCAATCTAGAAAAGATGATCTACTTTGGATTCAATTTGAAATGGGGGTGAAGGAGAGAGAGAAGGAGAGACTGCTCGCGCGTGCACTGATTTAGAGCAATAATATTCCAGTGATAAGCGGTTTTAAAAATGGAGCTGCAATTAAAACAATTATAATATTTACAATTAAAAAACAAGGTGACCCCTGAAAGCCAGATGGAGACGAGTAAATTAGATGCTCAGTCTGTGTTTATTTTACTGTAGCATAGGCTATGCTGCAGACAATGTAGGCCTAAGAAAGTTCCCATGATGAGTTCCCATGAACTGTGAACTGCACTCCATACTAAGATGGGCTGTCTGTCCCCACCCTGAATGTTGATTCATCATGCAGAGGCTTAGAGAAGCCAGATTTAGATATCGTATATAATTTAACAGTTCCGTTTCACCCCATGCTCTTCATATAAATAATGTATTATCATTTCTGGATTCTCGCAGTTATTTATCACTGGAAAAGGGAGTGGTTTTGGGCAGTAAATCTTGGTAACCGGGTTCCCACCATTTAACCCTAGTGTGTGTGCATGCGCACTAGGGTGTGTGTGTGTGTGTGTGTGTGTGTGTGTGTGTGTGTGTGTGTGTGTGTGTGTGTGTGTGTGTGTGTGTGTGTGTGTGTGTGTGTGTGTGTGTGTGTGTGTGTGTGTGTGTGTGTGTGTGTGTGTGTGTGTGTGTGTGTGTGAAGGGGAGAGGGTGTGAACACAGGCGGCAGGAAGACATTTTAGATTAATAACAGCACTGCTATACAAACACATTAATATTCTCTTCCAGGGGCAATGCTTCTCCCATGCATACAATTGAGCCATTCTACAACAATTACGCAATCATCTGCTAAGAGTGCAGGGCCTCCTTTTGTGTACTATCTCAATGGAGTCTGATTTTCCAGTTTGGTTTTAATGCATTTGAGTAGGATATTTTGATATATTGGATTGTTGATTTATCTGGTTTGCAGAGAGATTGTGTATCATGGTGACATAGACTCTCATGAACTCTCATGAACTCTCATCCACCGTCTTGGCATTGCTGCAGCAGTTTCAAATGGCACACTCCCTATACCTCTTTCTGCACACAGCCAATCCAAACCCTTGCTTCCATATTCTCCACCCGCACACATCCTCCAGACACCCCATTCTGACACACCCCCACTAACACCCCTCAGTTCATATCCCTCACCCAACATCACCGAATTTGAAACCCACTATAAACGGCCACATCTCTCTCTGAGTGATGTGCATTGCAACAGAGGGCAGGAAGGCATACAATTCATAAAGCAGAGGGAGAATATACACTGTGAGCTGCATTGCAGAGGCTACAGCCAGGGCTAGCGGCTCCTCTGCAGGCCTACATGCTTTACATTTATTATGCATGTTTAGGAAAAAGGGTGCGTGTTTGTGTGTGTCTGTGTTTTGAAGTTTATATCCTTTTTCCGTATGTGTGGTTGCCAAGACAAATAATGCAGTTCTGAATGCATCTGTGACTCATACATGCCCTCTGTTTTGTGTGTGCATTAGATGTGGTAGGGATTGTGAATGTTGGAGTAGCATGGTTAGTTGTGACAAACAGTGGATAAGGGTTGCCTTCGGAAAGTATTCAGACCTCTTGACTTTTTCCACATTTTTGTTATGTTACAGCCTTATTCTAAAATGGATTTTTAAATATAAATCTACACACAACACCCCATAATGACAAAGCAAAAACAGGTTTTTATATATCATATTTACCTAAGTATTCAGACCCTTTACTCAGTACTTTTCTGAATCACCTTTGGCAGCGATTACAGCCTTGAGTCTACTTGGGTATGACGCTACAAGCTTCACTGCCCATTTTCAGGTCTCTCCAGTGGTGTTTGATCGGGTTCTGGCTGGGCCACTCAAGGACTTTTAGAGACTTGTCCCAAAGCCACTCCTGCATTGTTTTAGCTGTGTGCTTAGGGTTGTTGTCCTTTTGGAAGTTGAACCTTCGCCCCAGTCTGAGGTCCTGAGCACTCTGGAGCATGTTTTCATCAAGGATCTCTCTGTACTTTGCTCTGTTCATCTTTCCCTCAATCCTGATTAGTCTCCCAGTACCTGCCGCTGAATTACATCCCCACAGCATGATGCTACCACCACCGTGCTTCACTGTAGGGATGGTGCCACATTTCATCCAGACGTGACGCTTGGCATTTAGGCCAAAGAGTCCAATCTTGGTTTCAACAGACCAGAGAATCTTGTTTCTCATGGTCTGAGAGTCCTTTAGGTGCCTTTTGGCAAACTGGGAAGACAGGGACAAGAAAGATAATAAATCACAAATCATGACACGGTGAGGAACAGTGAAGGGTTGCTCGGAAAGTATTCAGACCCTTTGGAAGACCATTTTGTTATGTTACAGCTTATTCTAATCATGGATTTTCCGGTCACACAACACCCAGGTGAGAATAGGACCCAGAAGCAAAACCTTTGGCAGATCATTTAAACAGTACATGACAAGAAACCTCCATAGTGAATACTTTTGGCAAGGCAGTCTACTTTCAGAAAACAGGGTAAACTAAGTGGTCGTCTTGAAATAGGTGGTTACCCAGGACTTTTGATCAGGCCCCTAAAGCAGGCTGTCATGTGCGTTTTATTGAGGAGTGTCTTCCGTCTGGCGACTCTACCATAAAGGCCTGATTGGTAGAGTGCTGTAGAAATGGTTGTCCTTCTGGAAGGTTCACCCATCTCCACAAAGGAACTCTGGAGCACTGTCAGAGGGACCATCAATGTCTTGGTCACCTCCCCGACCAAGGCCTTTCTACCCCGATTTTTCAGTTTGGCCAGGCAGCCAGCTCTAGGAAGAGTCTTGGTGCTTCCATATTTCTTCCATTTAAGAAATGGAGGCCACTGTGTTCTTGGGGACCTTAAATGCTGCATAATGTTTTTGGTAGCCTAATCCAGGTCTGTGCCTTGACACAATCCTGTCTCTGAGCTCTACAGACAATTCCTTCGCCCTCGTGGCTTGGCTTTTGCTCTGACATGCACTGTCAACTGTGGGATATTATATAGACAGGTGTGTGCCTTTCACAAATCATGTCCAATCAATTGAATGTATCACAGGTGGACTCCAATTAAGTTGTAGAAACATTTCAGTGTTGACAAATGGAAACATTTAATTCATATAAATAAGGTATTTCAGTTTTGTTTTATTTTATTCATTTGCAAAATGTTCTAAAAACCTGTTTTCGCTTTGCCATTATGGGGTATTGGGTGTAGATTGATGAATTTGATCATTTTTAGAATAAGGCTGTAACATAACCAAATGTGGAAAAAGTCAATGGGTCTGAATACTTTCCTAAGGCCCTGTATGTAAAATGATCATCTGGTTCTCCTTCTCTCTAGATCGTCTCCTTCGTTCTATTTTCCTTCTCTCTCTATTTCTTCTCTCTTCCTTCTCTCTCTCAATCTCTCTCCTTCTCTCTCTCATCTCTCTCCTTCTCTCTCTCTCATCTCTCTCCTCTTCTCTCTCTCATCTCTCTCCTTCTCTCTCTCATCTCTCTCCTTCTCTCTCTCATCTCTCTCCTTCTCTCTCTCATCTCTCTCTCTCTCTCCTTCTCTCTCTCTCATCTCTCTCTCTCTCTCATCTCTCTCCTTCTCCCTCCTCTTTCATTCTCCTGCCTCTATGTAACTACCACCTCCCGTCCCTATTTTTATCTCACCTCTTTCTTTCAATCCCATCACACCTGCTCTCTCCATCTGACTCCTTCTCTCCCTTTCTTTCACTGTCCTTCTCTCCTCCTCCTCAAATCAAATCAAGTTGCATTTGTCACATGCGCCGAATACAACAGGTGTAGGTAGACCTTACAGTGAAATGCCTACTTTACAAGCCCTTAACCAACAAGGCTTTAAGAAGTTTTAAGGGAAAAAAAGTGTTAAGTAACAAATAGATCATCAAAAAATGTATAATAAAATTAAAATGAACAAATAATTAAACAGCGGCAGTAAAATAACAATAGCGAGGCTGTATACAGGGGGTACCGGCACAGAGTCAATGTGCGGGGCACCGGTCAGTTGAGGCAATTGAGGTAAATACACCCATGCAGGTAGAGTTAAAGCGACCATGTATAGACAATAAACAGAGAGTAGCAGCATGTTTATGCGATGTTTCCTCTGTCTCTCTGCCTCTCAGTCAACACATCTGATGGGAGGTGAAGTGATACACAACAGACCAGAGACACATCAGTGTGCAAAGATATTTGCACGCACCTTAACAGACCCCCCCCCCCACACACACACACACACCACACACATACGTTCCCAGATACACATCAAACTGCGATTATACTGTCACACTGGAAACATCCATCAAATTAAATGATGCCGGGCTTACCCAAACAAGACTGATTAAAAGCATGTTGTCAACCTTGAAGGGATAATTAGAGCATTAGAGGAGGAAGTATGTGGGTGTCTGATTGTATAGTTATTTTAATATTGAAAGTATATCGTCTGTATCCATTTCCTTTTTGGAGAGTATTTTTAAGGAATGTAGTATTGGCTGGACTATGGGAGTCACTTTCTTGAAATGCATTTAAACTTTGAACCCTTAAGCTTACCGACTGGGTTATTTTGACCCCAGAGGGGCATTTTTTAACATATCCCAAAAGTAGTTTATTCAATTCTTCAAAATGTTTCATGACTTTGTCTAACCTAAGCTTAAAAAGACGCCTGAGCGGAGGTTCCACTTCCGTTTTTCGGGGTAATTGGAAGTTAGGTTGAAAATACTGTATCCCTGAAAAACGGATGGTAGCGTTTTCTGGTCACTCCGCATAGCCTAGACTTTGTCAGTCAATTTGTTCTTAACAAATCTAAATCATTGTTTAGTTTTTCTGTATCTATATGGACTTTCAAAATCTCGTGTCTGTCCTTTGGGGTCATTTAGACCCTAGCCAAATTCCCTAATTCACCTAATTCCCCTTTTACCAGCACTTCCCAAACTCCGTCCTCGGGACCCCAAGGGGTGCTCATTTTGGTTTTTGCTATAACATTACACAGCTGATTCAAATGATCAAAGCTGGATGATTAGTTGATTATTTGAATCAGCTGTGTAGTGCCAGGGAAAAACCCCCAAAGTGCACCCCTTGGGGTCTTGAGGACCGAGTTTGGGAAACCCTGCCCTATAGTCATTTAATAAATTGGACCTTTATTTTAATCTAGGTTTCTCTGGAGACATACTATTAAGTAGTACACATCATCCGAGGGTGGAAGGGGACCTGTATCATTCATTTTGACCAGATAGACAGATCACCTGCAGAGATACACTGCAGCTAGCTCCCCATGTACTTGCCTAAGATTGTACTTTTCGATACCACATCGTATGACTGTGTATAAAACCAAAGTTATTCTCCAAAAATGCTTTATTCTACTGAAAATGTGATATAAATACCAGAATTCCTATAATATCCTCCAATATTCTATATGTGCAACTTGTTATGATTTGGTTGCTATATCATTTGCTTTGAAGTGACTTAGAACATGTGGTTATGCTTTTTGAAGCATGCTGCCAAAGCCCCTACCACTCCCATTGTTTCACTAACAGCGATGCTAATGCTGGCCGTGGGGTAATTACATAAAGAAAACTAAGCCATATTTGTTGGTCAATGTCTCAAAGGATTACTTTTTGAAGTGAATAGAATCCCTTTCTGCAATTTTTTAAAGAATATATTTAAATGGAGGTAGTTTTTACCACAAACATATGACAAAAGTAGTATTGATTTAAAAAATCTGAAAACTAAATGATGCTATATGATGATAAATTAGCTTTTTATTACTAATGTGGATTGTACTTTGTAAAACGACACATTTATATAAAAAAAAAATGCATATAAATATGCAAATAAATCATAATTTTGCTAAATGAAGTCTGTTTTAGTCTTTATTTATTTATTACATGTCTAATGGTGTTTTGATAAGACATAAGTTGATATTTTCTTATTATTGTTGTTTTTTCCAGTAGTTTCTTCTCTGGTATATGTAAAATATGTTGGTAGCTTGAGGGTTGCAAAAAAACTATTCATAGCCTTTAGGTGATCCATACTTGGAGAATGATGGTCAAAATATAAATTGTGACCTGAACTCAAGTTATGACATCACCCGGAAAAATATTTAAACTTAACTGGCAGCTATTTGTGATGTCATGAATCAGAATATTCAGTCCTGAATTATGACATCGTACAGGAAAACTATGACAAAGAACTGATTTGGTAGTTTATGGGGATGTCATCAATCAGAATGTACAGGCCTGAGTTATGACATCAGGCGGCAAAACTGACTAAGGACTGAGTTGGTAGCCTATTGTGATGTCATCAATCAGAATGTACAGGCCTGAGTTATGACATCAGGCGGCAAAACTGACTAAGGAAACTGATGTCTCAATCAGGACTGAGTTGGTAGCAAAACTGACTAAGGACTGAGTTGGTAGCCTATTGTGATGCCATCAATCAGAATGTTTGAGGCTTTCTAAACAACCTGGTGGGCCAACACACACATCTGGCTGGTTTTGATAGGCTAGGACCAAAGCTATACTTTACTTTCAGCTCATTCATGTGCTGATACGACAGGGGATCATATTGATGTATCTAATGAGCATACATGAATGTGTGTTTTGTGTTCCAGCTCGGTCCATATGGAGGAGTCGTCAGTGATGCAGGGAGCCCAGGGGATGCTGGTCCAGAACTGGCCCACAGTGTCCAGTGCTGCAGGTGAAATGGCTGGCTGTGTGGGGATCAAAAGCACACAGTTGATCTGCTGCCCGCTCCTGTAATGGAGGCACTCTGCACACATAGTGATGTGAAATGACAGAAGATAAATAGAAATAAGGAAGTCAGATGGGAAACATGCAGGTGACCTTTTAGAATTTCTGCCAGATGAATGCTAAGCATTAGTGCTGAGACTCCAGAGGGAGCATCCTGGAAAGACTAGAGGAAGGCCAATGACAGACAGCAACACAATCTGCCAAAATAAAAGAGCCAATGAGAAGCTGTTACAAGACAAGCAAATGTGGGCTAATATTTGTCTGTTGGTTAGGTAGGGGAAATTGGGACAGACTTTGATAGGTGAAGTGAAGTGTGACACTGCACCATGCCCGACTTAATAGTTGTGATGGGGTGCTGTTGGGAGTGGTACATTTAAAACCATTGCCACTGACAAAAGAAGAGAGAAAGCAAGGCATTCATTTGTCCACATACACAGTATCTTAGATAAAATGGAGCGAAAACAATCGCCTTTGAAGACTATTTTAGGAATCTGTCTGGTAGTGAAGAGAGGGATAACTAGACAGCGAGTGAGAGAGACAGAGAGGGCTGACTTGATCACAGTTGACTGGTTCGCTCCTGTGGTTGTATTCGGAGGGGTTGTCAGAATGCCTAGGCGCTGGTTTGGTGTTCCTGTCAGCTGCCTGCCTCCTCTCTAATGCCTGCCAGCCCAGGCTGAGGACTCATCGATTTACTGTCCAGTGACAAGAGTTCGAGCACAGGTGTAGGACCCTAAGGTGGTTGAGGTATCAGCACGGTGATGGACTGAAGTGTGTCTGTTTTATGTGTGTGTCTGCACAAGCTGAAATTGAGTTGGAAGATTGAGGGAGAGAGAGAGTAGGGTTAACGAGAGGGAGAGAGAGATTAGGGTTAACGAGAGGGAGAGAGAGAGTAGGGTTAACGAGAGGGGGAGAGAGAGTAGGGTTAACGAGAGGGAGAGAGAGAGTAGGGTTAACGAGAGGGAGAGAGAGAGTAGGGTTAACGAGAGGGAGAGAGAGATCAGGGTTAACGAGAGGGAGAGAGAGAGTAGGGTTAACGAGAGGGAGAGAGAGAGTAGGTTAAGAGAGAGGAGGGAGAGAGAGTAGGGTTAACGAGAGGGAGAGAGAGAGTAGGGTTAACGAGAGGGAGAGAGAGAGTAGGTTAACGAGAGGGAGAGAGTGTATCAAGCTATTGATTTTTTTTCTTCTTACTGACTGACGTTTTTTTGAATTTATGGAAAACTTGCACTCTGTGGTATTGCAGAGAATCCAATACTCTGTGGAGGCAGAGGACATGCAGAGTGTACTGCAGGCTTATCAGAAATGTCATGAAGGGTTAATAGGGGCTTAGTGCTACATCCTGGTATGCTGCAGGGTGAGACAGTTTTCATAATAGGAAAAGTTATCAAAGCATTATGGTTTATACAGTATATATATATGATGTCATATAGCAGGATTGGCTTTGTTTTAAAGATTGTAGAAGTAGGTTGGAAGAGTAAAGAGAAATAAGGGATACTGCATAGTAGGGTTGCACCTCAAAGAGAGAGTATACTTCCTCAAGGGTTCATTTGAGCAGAGAAAGGGTAGGGTTAACGAGGGCATGGTTGGATTAAGACCAGACACAGAGTTAGAGAGGTTGTTGAATAAGGCATGGCAAGACAGCCATCTTTTTTACAGTACTATTGGAATTCTGAGTAATTTGCGAGAGGACAAAAGAGAGACACAAATGACAAGGATGGTAAAGGAAAGAGAGGTATGGGGGTTGGAGAAAGAGAAAGGTTTAGGAATGTCAGGGCCCTGCAGTACTGGCTAGGGAAAGCTGTGACTTGCTTCTAGGCAACGCTGTCTAACTGAGAGATTGCTGCACCATCCTACATCAACAGGGAGTGGGTGAAAGCAGTTTCCACAGCAACGATTCAAAACCTGAATGGAAGATTTAGAGGATGAGAGAGAAACAGAGAGGAAGGGGGGAGAGAGAGACAGAGAGAAGAGAAGAGATGGATAGGTGTTAAGAGGAAAGAGTGAACAGTCAGACATGGAGAAGAATGAAAATGGAGGTGGAAAAGTAAGACAGATATACAGTGAGCTTTTAAGAGAAAAATTTATTCATAAAGAATGCGGATACAGATGTGCAGGGTTAACGAGAGACACAGAGACACACAGGGTTACACGAGAGGGAGAGACAGACACAGGTTACACACAGACACACAGAGACACACACACACACACACACACACACACACACACACACACTGTAGAATAATATAAATAAAACACACACACACAAATAACATACACACACTCATATTCAGAAACCTTAATCTAATGCATGATCTTTAAATTGGGATGTGTAGAACAAAGAAGAAGAATGGGTTGAGGAGTAACCCAGATTGGACCAGGAATAATGGACTTGAATGTAGAACACTGGGTGCTGAAATGAGGCTCGAACCACCCCAGACAGCTGAGTACCATGGTAACCTCCTTACAGAAATCTATAGTAACCTACAAATCAGCAGCCACAGCAGGTTCCTTTTAATATGATGTTTGCGGAGGGGGAAATAGGCAATGGTCAGGGTAGAGCAGAGCTCCAAATAAGCCTCCATGTTACTGGAGATACAAAGGCCCTCTGTGTGCAGAGCATGTCAAGCCTGCTCCCGCATAGCCCCCGTCGAGAAGTAGACTCACATCTTCCACAGAGTAACATTCTGCAAATTGATACAACTCTCTCATGTAGACACGCAAAAGAGATGAAGAGAGGGGAGATAAAAACAGAAAGAGAAGAGGAAGTACAGGTGTAGAACTGTTTGTTGGTTTCTTTCAATAGGTGCACATTTGATAAATACATTAGATTATTCCATCTACACACACCACTTTCAAACATGTGTCCCTCTCCAAACCAATGACAAGCTCAACTGACCTGCTTCGACAAATAATCATTGCACTCAAAATGTTGTTGATCAGTATTGGCTACCCCCATTAACACAATCACAGTGGGCTTGAGGGAAGTGATGTACTTTAGTGTGGTAATGGTGTTTATCAGAAATGTCAGGGACAGGGTTTAATTTAGTTTCTTAGTGCTAAATCCTGGTATGCTGCAGGAGTGAGACAGTTTTCATAATAGGAACCAAAAGTATCAAAGTTCCTTAGGGCTTATACAGTAGTGTACTGAATGATGTCATATAGCAGGATTGGCTTTGTTTCTAAATATTGTATCAAGTATGGTTGGAAGTGTAAAGGAAATAATTCACATACTGCATAGTAGAGCTATTGCACCTCAAAGAGAGAGTATACTTCCTCAATGTGATTCATTTGAGCAGAGAAAGGGGAACGGGGCATGGTTGGATTAAGACCAGACACAGAGTTATAGAGAGGTTGTTGAATAAGGCATGGCAAGACAGCCATCTTTTTTACAGTACTATTGGAATTCTGAGTAATTTGGGACCATGCAGGAATTTAATTAGCACTCCAGCCACAAATGACAAAATAAAATAAAAAATAATATCTTAGTTTGATCTAAATAAAAAAGGTTTAGAAATGTCAGGGCCAGTGCAGTACTTGACTAGGGAAAGCTGTGACTTGCTTCCAGGCAAGCTGTCTGGGACTGAGAGATTGCTGCACCATCCTACATCAACAGGGAGTGGGACTGAAAGCAGTTTCAAGCCGATTCAAAACCTGGAATGGAAGATTTAGAGGATGAGAGAGAAACAGAGAGGCTGGGGGGACTGAGAGAGACAGTCTGTCAAGCCCAGAGATGGCTGGTGTTAAGGGACTGAGAGAACAGTCAGACATGGAGAAGAATGAAAATGGAGGTGGAAAAGTAAGACAGATATACAGTGAGCTTGTTTGGGACTGAGAAAAATTTATTCATAAAGAAGCTGGTGTGGGACTGAGAGCATGTGTCACAACACAGAGAAGCTGGTGTGGGACACACACACACACACACACACACACACAGAGAAGCTGGTGTGGGACTGACACACTGAGTCTGCCACACCAGAGAAGCTGGTGTGGGACTGACAGCACACAGTCACACACAGCCCAGAGACACATTGTGGGAATAATATAAATAAAACACACACACACAAATAACATGGGACTGACACACTCATATTCAGAAACCTTAACTAATGCATGATCTTTAAATTGGGATGTGTGGGACTGAGAAGAATGGGTTGAGGAGTAAGCAGATTGGGACCAGGAATAATGGACTTGAATGTAGAACACTGGGTGGGACTGAAATGAGTCTGAACCACCCCAGACAGCTGAGTACCATGGTAACCTCCTTACAGAAACTATAGTAACCTACAAATCAGCAGCCACAGCAGGTTGGGACTTTTAATATGATGTTTGCGGAGGGGGAGAATAGGCTGGTGTGGGTCAGGGTAGAGCAGAGCTGGTGTGGGACTGAAGCCTCCATGTTACTGGAGATACAAAGGCTGTCTGTGTGGGACAGAGCATGTGCCTGCTCCCCATAGCCTGGTGTGGGACTGAGAGACTCACATCTTCGAGCCCAGAGTAACATTCTGTGGGATTGATACACTCTGTCATGTAGACCCAAAAGAGATGAAGAGAGGGGAGATAAAAACAGAAAGAGAAGAGGAAGTACAGGTGTAGAACTGTTTGTTGGTTTCTTTCAATAGGTGCACATTTGATAAATACATTAGATTATTCCATCTACACGAGCACCACTTTCAAACATGTGTGGGACTGAAACCAGTCTGACAAGCTCAACTGACCTGCTTCGACAAATAATCAATGCACTCAAAATGTTGTTGATCAGTATAGGCTACCCCCATTAACACAATCACAGTGGGCTTGAGGGAAGTGATGTACTTTAGGTGTGGTAATGGTGTTGTAATGTAATAACTTCCCCATGCTAACCAGGGACAGAGGTTTAATTTAGTTTCTACTGTAAAATAAGCTGTTGTGGGACTGAGAGCACTGATTATCTGAGCTGTTCAGCCATAGCTGGTGTGGGACTGAGAGCACTGAGTCTGGAGCCCAAAAGCTTTAGGTGGGACTGAGAGCACTGAGTCTGCCGAGCCCAGTGTACTGAAGAGGGACTGAGAGCACTGTGTTTGTTTCATTTTATTTACTTTAGCTGGTTGGGACTGAGAGCACTGCATCTGCATGCCCAGTCATTTCAGGCATGTGGGACTGAGAGCACTGTGTCTGTCAAGCCCAGAGAAGCTGGTGTGGGACTGAGAGCACTGAGTCACACGAGCCCAGAGAAGCTGGTGTGGGACTGAGAGCACTGAGTCTGCCACACCCAGAGAAGCTGGTGTGGGACTGAGAGCACTGAGTCTGCCGAGCCCAGAGAAGCTGTTGTGTGGGACTGAGAGCACTGTGTCTGTCAAGCCCAGAGACAGCTGGTTGGGACTGAGAGCACTGATCTTGTCAGAGTAGTAGGCTATATTCGAGTACAACGTCCCTGTGGGACCATGCATGAATTTGGGACTGAGAGCACTGAGTCAGCCAGCCCAGAAGCTGGTTGTGGGACTACAAATGAAAATAGCAAAAATAAGCTGGTTTGATGGGACTGAAAGCAGGCAGAAAGTAGGTCAGAGCCAGTGAAGCTGGTGTGTGGGACTGAGAGCACTGTGTCTGTCAAGCCCAGAGAAGCTGGTGTGGGACTGAGAGCACTGTGTCTGTCAAGCCCAGAGAAGCTGGTGTGGGACTGAGAACACTGTCTGTCAAGCCCAGAGAAGCTGGTGTGGGACTGAGAGCACTGTGTCTGTCAAGCCCAGAGAAGCTGGTGTGGGACTGAGAGCACTGTGTCTGCCAAGCCCAGAGAAGCTGGTGTGTGGGACTGAGAGCACTGAGTCTGCCGAGCCCAGAGAAGCTGGTGTGGGACTGAGAGCACTGAGTCTGCCGAGCCCAGAGAAGCTGGTGTGGGACTGAGAGCACTGTGTCTGCCAAGCCCAGAGAAGCTGGTGTGGGACTGAGAGCACTGAGTCTGCCGAGCCCAGAGAAGCTGGTGTGGGACTGAGAGCACTGAGTCTGCCAAGCCCAGAGCACATCACCTCACTATTTCTTTCCCTTACTGACGCCCTCTCATTTCCCCTCTTATTTTTCTGCATTGTTCTTCACCTCAATCGATATCTCCCTTCAAATGCCTCTGTCTGTTGCCTGCTGGTTATAATTAAATGTCTTTCATATCTTGCATTATACTGTATGCTAAATGAAAGGAGAATAGGGTCTCACTCTCTTAGTACTTGGTCTTTTTCTTTCATCGTCTCTTCCGCTCGCCCTGCTTCTCTCTCTCTCTGTCTGTCATATTCATGATTGCATATTATATGAGATTCTCTCTTTTACCACTGCTGTGTCGAGCCCTTGTGAGAGTGGGATTAGGTTAGTGCTGGGTTTTCACAGTTCCTGTCATCCTTACGTGCTAATTCTTGTCACATCACAAGTGTTAAACATCCCAGTACCTCTCTGCCGTTAAAGGTCATGTCTGTTTAGTCTAACCTTGTGTTCTCAGCTGCACCACTGGCTGATAAAGTTATACTCCCTGCAATCACTTTCCCCTTCTTTAGTTTATCGGTGTGTCTCTGGCTTGAATTCTTTTGCTTATCTATGCTGTGTCCAATTGTCTTGAGTAAAAGTAAAGATACATGAATAGAAAATGACTCAAGTAAAAATGAAAGTCACCCAGTAAAATACTACTTGTATAAAAATCTAAAAGTATTTGGTTTGAAATGTACTTAAATATAAATAGTAAATGTAATTGCTCAAATATACTTAAGTATCAAAAGTAAAAGTATAAATAATTTCAAATGTCTTAAATTAAGCAAACCAGACGCCCAATTTTCTTATTTTTTAAAATGTACTGATAGTCAAGGGCTATCTCCAACACTCAGACATAATTTACAAATTAAGCATTTGTGTTTAGTGAGTCCACCAGATCAGAGGCAGTAGGGATGACCAGGGATGTTCTCTTGATGAATGTGTGAGTTGGACCATTTTCCTGTCCTGATAAGCATATCAAAATGTATCTGGGTGTCAGGGAAAATATATGGAGTAAAAAGTACAATATTTCTTTAGAAATGTAGCGAAGTAAAAGTGATCAAAAAATTGAAATAGTAAAGTACAGATACCCCCCAAAACTACTTAAATAGTGCTTTAAAGTATTTTTACTTCCATACTTTACACCACTGGCTGTATTACAGCTGTGGTAACACTTTACCTCAGCCGGAAATAGGAGACTGAATAAGGCTCCATTTATGACTGTGCTGGTATGTTCAGAATCTCATTGTGATGATGAATAATGGGGATGAAGATGATCATGAATTAGACATAGCTCTTCTATCTCGCTCCGTTTCTTCTCTTTCTCTCTTGTAGATGGTGAAGGGGGTGAGCTGTCCCCTCCGGTTGGAGCTGGCATCGACAGTAACAGCTGGCAATTCCGTTACGGGCCTGGCCCTGGCTACGGCCCCCCTCAGGTCCTGAAGCCTGGAGACATTCCCCCTGAAGCCTTCATCATCCCCGGCTCCCCCGCTATCATCTCAATCCGCCAGGGCCCGGGAGGAGAGGATGACAAGAGTGATTTCATTTCCTTTGGCAAGAAGGAGGAAGCCAAGAAGAAGAAAAAGAAGAAGAAGGAGAAGAAAGACAAGAAAGACAAGGGCAAGGAGGATGTGGACGAGTAGAGGAGAAAGGGGAGATATGAAAACAGAGCTACCAACTAAAGTCCAAATAACAGCTGCAAGACAAAAAGCCAAATGTATATTTTCGAATCAGGAGAGTCTCCATGTGTTGTGTTTGCGTAGTTAAGTCTGCCAAGCCAGGTCCCCATTAGCAGAGGCCTATCTCTGTAAAACATGTAAGCAGCCAATAGTATCCTCTGCAAGATTGGCCCTCTGAAGCTTCCATACCTCTGGCTATAAAACACTATTTTTAAATATATTTAATAGGCTCTCATTTACCAGACATTTGCTGAAAATTCCACAAAAATCTCTTTGATTAGAATAACCTAAAGATGATAATCCAATCAACTACCGATACCCAGACGTTTCATGTATAACATGCCGTACAGTATGTGAGAGAAACCTCACATACCCTATTAATGGTGGTGCTATAGTCCTGCCAGCCCGCCTGCCCAACCTTGCTTGCAATGGGACCCCTCTCCCTGGCCCTTCTGGCCCCTTGTTGGCATCTCTGTCTTTACTCTGCCCCTTGCCTCCTCTGCTCCCCTGATTGGAGGGGGAGAGGAGGAGCTCAACCTGACAAAGAGTGACACAGAGGCTCTCATCTACAGTAAGATGGAAGCCTTGTGCAGAAAAATGAGTCATTTTTTTTTCTACAAAATATACAAAAGAAAAAGTGGTGCAAACAAGACCCCTGACGTGTATATGTACAGTACAGTGAGCTGTGTGAGATTGGAATGTGTTGAGATTAGTGCTGGACGGGATTGAAGGCTGGATTAGGCTGACCGTGTTCTGGATTAGGCTGCCCGTGGGTTGTTTCATGCCTGGTACTGTTGGCACTGTTGGCAGCATAGGGCAGGGGCTAAAGACCTTGCCTCGCCTTCTCATCTACCACACAAAATAGGCCAGTGGGACCTTGGACCCACAGTCTGTGCAGCACACAACCACTGTAACACACACACACACGCGAACACATTAGACAGTCTGGGACATGCACACACCTCTCTGGATAGTGTACAGCTCTAACTCAGCCAAAAGACTGAGGCCTATTTCAGTGGCCTCTTTTCTATGGGAGTGTAATATATGACAGGAACTGTTGCTTGTTGTTTAATTTCTGTTCAAGCCTGATCCCCCCCCCCCCCTGCTTCTGTCAGTCAATGTTTAATAGTCAATGTTCAGTAGTTATTAAAGCCCCGCCCCCTTACCTTGCCCGCTTTGGTGCTAGTAGGATTCTCTCGCACGCCTCGTCTGTTGACCCTCAACTCCTCCGTCCTCTGATCACCATGTTCAGAAGGCCTCTCTCAAAGACACTCTTAACTTCTGATAACTTGTTCCTCTGCAAAAACAGCAACAGAATGAACCTGTATAACACACTCACACACTTTCTGTTAGCTTTAACCAAGCCTTGCTACTGAAATATCAACGTTCCTAGCACTGTTTTGGGGACAAGTTGCCGTCTCTTCCACCAGTTACACACAGGGTAGTGGGGCAAACATAAGGAGCTTAGCAGAAATATGGACAGGCTTCCTTCTGTCCAGATGGAGAGAAAAAGTGGGATGGAAGGATGTAGAGGCAAGGAGAGAGAAGTGGATTTGTAGTGGTGGGCACTCCAGTCCACAGACATTCCCTGGAGAGCTTTGTTGCTGTGTTAAACTCTACTCATATTTTGTGATGAAAAGGAAGCATCAACAGCATTGAGTCTTCTCCAGAATAAGAGCATCCCCAGAATGAACTCAGTATGTGTGAGGGCTAATTCCACAGCATCTCCTACTCACCTCTCGGTTTCATCTTCCTGGCTGATATCTGACCAATCAGAGCGGACACAGGGATGATGCTAGCGCTGCTATTGGACTGAATCCCCCCATATTATACACGTGCTCCCCCTTCAGGTGTGAATCTGTGCTGTCAGATCACTAAGTGGCTGTTTGCATGTTATAAGCAAAGGAAATATATATATATAGATCTATATAGATAGATATGTTTCATTTCCTTCAACCATTTATCACAAATTCAGAGATATGAATATCATCTCTGCTAAAATATGTATACATACTCACTCTCGAAAACACACATGAACACAAATACACACATACTATGTATTCCTAGACAAACAAGAATCACTTGTTTTTATTCTGTTGAAGTTCAATTAAAATAACCTTCTAAATATAAGTAATGCTGTAGATATGCTATGAAATGCTATTTTTGTTCATGCCCTTATGATTTTTGAGGATTACAAAATTAGTCCTTATACCTTGTGTTAAGCTATGAACTGATATCAAAGAAACACTAACGTAATACTGAATCATTTACTCACCATCGATATATATCCCGAACATCTTTGAAAATGTTTTTATAATGTTGAGAAAAGAAAACTAACAAAATTGTCAAAAAAAAGCTAATATTGATGTACTCTCTGCTTGTGTGAAGTGAATGTTTCCTGAGTCATCTGGTGCCTGTATGGCACTAAGCAGTCGACTGCGACATTGCAGATCTGTTAATAACCTTTTTGTACACCTGCTCATCAATGTAATGGTGATATAGTGATTTGTCTTTTTTATTATTTGATAGATCTGGTATCGTGTTTTGTTTATAAATCACAAATAAAATGGTATTTCTTAAATATTGGGAAAAAAATGGTCTGTGCCTTGATTTCAACTAATGTATACTGCTAAGCCCAGCAGCCTGGTTAGTTGGGTTTTGGGCACAAGGTTGAATAGGCCCACTGCAAAAGTGATAATTACATATATTTACAGATTTTGGCTACAATTGACAAAATAATATCCTAAGTTCTGTAGAAACCTAACGGCGACAGGAGAAAAACGCTCAAAAACTGCAGAAAGACCCACACAAACACCCCTGAGTCTAATACCTGAGCACTAATCAACGAGAAGGGTCTGCCCCTGACCTGCATCCAGGGAAAGTCCAGGGAAGAAACGCCCCGGGGAACCAAACCCTGTCTTGCTTCTCTTTCTATTGGATCCTAGCTGCTTTCTCATTCTATGGGTCAACTAGTATTGTAGCAAAATCCAAACCCCTTTCCATAACCTTAACCTCATTCCCCTAACCTAATATGTTAATTATGCTAACCTGCTATATTAGTTCTCCTAACCTGCTATTAGTGCTAGGAGCAAATCTGACCAGATCTGAAGATGAGATTGAGAGACCCGGACCCAACGAGGACTCTCATCTGGGTTAGATAACACATCTCATTGAGTATGTCACTGTAGGGAGAGACAGCTCTGCTCTATGATAAATTATATATCAGTGGCTAACAGGGCTCTCCCAGTCAGAGCAAGAAGAACTTAACCCTTGTGTGGTGTTCATGTTTTTGTTATTCACTCAATGTTTGCGGGTCTGTTGGACCCACAACATTATTGGGTTTTTAAAACAATACAGCAATAACAATGTACATACAATACTTAATGCTTAGATGTTGACTTATATCAATTGCAAGCAATATAGACAGCATACATTGTTAATATTTGCCATTTACCTCTGCTAGATCACATTTATCAATAAAAGCGCTATTTGCTTTAAAAAAAATAATAATTGGATTTTTGTACACAAAAAACAATTATAATCAAGATACGGGTGGAATAAATAATGTTTATTGCAAATGTATTTATTGCCCTTGATGCACGTGTACTGTGTCTTCCTGTCCTTTTTGGGTCCACACACATCACAGCACTTCTTGTTGCTATCGGCTGCAATCTAGAATGATGAAACACTTAGTTCAGGAATTTTACTAACATCTCACTCACCCACATATGCAGTTACAGCAGGCCAAGGTAGGAGAGTCAGACACACACGCAACAACATCACTCACACTTACTTCCGGAATTGGATTTGTTGGTTCTGTGGGATGGGCGTATGGGGCACCAACTTCCTCCTCCTGAATCCTCCTCATGATGGCTGCAGAAGCTGGGGTCCTTGGTATATGTTGCCTCCTCTGGATTTGAGGTCTTACCAATGCCTTGCCCAGCTTCTCGACTGTTGTTCCAATCTGAGTTCAACGCCATCCAGATGACAAGCACGTTGTATGCCGAGATGTCCAAGATGTTGAAGAATGTGTTGAAGAAGTGGCCAGTGTAGGGTTTTTATTTTGCAGCTGTAGTCAGTCACCAGCTTGTCTAAAAATTGTCCACTCCTCCTTTTGTGGCATTGTAATCTATTATGATTTCTGTTTTCTGATGTTCCTGGCCACAGATTCTCCCATCCCTATGCAGCGTACTCATGAGTACCACATTTCAGCCTTTCTTTGGCACGTAGGACACTAGAGACGTGTCGGCCGTGAACACAATCTTAGAGGAATGAATAGGCCTGCTCCGTGTATTGAACAGCTGAGGTGGGAGCTCTGGCTTGTTTTTTCGTACTGTTCCTACTATTGTCAGCTTCCTCTTGAGGAGCTCCTATCCCAGCTTGTGCAAATTTAAAGAGTTATTGCATGTGATGCTGTGGCCACGGAGTCCCTGTGTCAAGTCCTGGACAACTCACATCCCTTTGTTTTTCTCAGTGGCTCCTCCATCTGGCTTCCCTGTATACACTTGCAAGTTTCACGCAAATGATGAAGCAGCATCACAGTCAGCCCAGATTTGGATTCTATATTTTGCGTGTTTAGATGATATGTACTACCTGAAGAGGCAGCCGCCCCTAAATGGCATAAGCTGCTCATAAACAGTAACGTTGGGCCCAGGGTTGTAAAACAGTTATCCAAAGACATTGTTGCAGGGAAAAGTTCTCTGCCAGTTTCTGCATCCCACATGGATACTGTGAATTCCCCATTGAATCTGAAAACACCAGCAAGGATAAGAACCCGAAAGTTTGCATGTAAATGAGTTTGGTCCATCTCTTTCCATCTCTCTCCAAAAACACACCTTCTCCATATTAGTGCAGTCCAGAATGATTTTCTGGATGGTGTCTGGGATGAACAGTTCAAAAATAGACTTTATGTCCTGCACATGAGTAACCACAATCCGGGTCAGCCCTGGTTGCATCCTTATTATATTGGCAGCCATGCGGGGTGGCTCATTCCTTGGACAAGAAGACCATTCAATTTTGTTTTTTAATGTGCAACCATATTTCTCCTCCTGCAGGCTGCTGATGAGTTGGATAATGACGGGCTAATCCTGTGGCTGGCTGAGGGTCCAAAGTGGAAGACACTCCTTTCCTCTCCCAATTTGCACCTGGCTGGGGTAGAGTGTGGGAAAGTACTGCATTTTTACAATGTGTCGGAATTAGGTATCTAAATAATGTATTGTAATAACATTGTGCAGGTTCCCGCAAGACATTGTGTAGTTTCACACTCTACAAAGGGCATAGAGTGCAAGAAAAGTGGGAGACAGGAAGACAGACAGGGAGACAGACAGGTTCTTGGTGCTATGTTGAAACAGAAGGCCCGGGGAGGAGGAAGACAGAGTGAAGTCACACAGCAAACATTTTAGTTTCATTTTAGCTTGTGCTCACCTACACACACACTTTTCCACACTTTTATTACACTCGGGTCCAGTGGGTCCAGTCTCGTATTAGAAGATGGCGCCGAAGAACATGGCGGACATTTTACATTCTCCCAACAAATTGCGCTATTTTGTTCGTTTTTTTGCCTTTTGTATAACTTATTTTTTACTTCTTGTGCCAAATTTTTACCAGCATGTCACATGTGCAACCAACGAAAAAAAATCCTAGACCACCTTTACTCCACACACAGAGATGCATACAAAGCTCTCCCCTGCCTACATTTGGAAAATCTTACCATAATTATATCCTCCTCATTCCTGCTTACAAGCAAAAACTAAAGCAGGAAGTACCAGTGACTCACTCAATACGGAAGTGGTCAGATGACGCGGATGCTACTCCACAGTACTGTTTTGCTAGCTCAGACAGGAATGAGTGGATGCTACTCTTCAGGACTGGTTTGCTAGCACAGACTGGAATATGTTCTGCAATTCATCCAATGGCATTGAGGAGTATACCATCTCAGTCATCGGCTTCATCAGTAAGTGCATCGACTACGTCATCCCCAAAGTGACTGTATGTACATATCCCAACCGGAAGCCATGGATTACAGGCAACATCCGCATTGAGCTGAAGGCTAAAGCTGCCGCTTTCATTGAGTGGGAGACTAATCTGGACGGTTATAAGAAATCCCGCTATGCCCTCAGACAAACCATCAAATAAGCAAAGCGTCAATACAGGATCAAGATTGAATCCTACTACACCGACCCTGACACTCTTCGAATGTTGCAGGGCCTAAAAACTATTACGGATTACAAAGGGAAACCCAGACGCGCGCTGCCCAGTGACGCAAGCCAACAAGACGAGCTAAATGAATATTATGCTAGCTTCGAGGCAAGCAACACTGAAGCATGCACGAGAGAACCAGCTGTTCTGAATGACTGTGTGATAACGCTCTCGGTAGCAAATGTGAACAAAACCTTTTAACAAGTCAACATTCACAAAGTCGCTGGGCCAGACAGATTACCAGGACGTGTACTCAAAGCATGCACGGACCAACTGTAAAGTGTCTTCACTGACATTTTCAACCTCTCCCTGACCGAGTCTGTAATACCTACATGTTTCAAGCAGACCACCATAGTCCCTGTGTCCAAGGAAGTGAAGGTAACTTGCCTAAATGATTACCGTCATGTGGCTCTCACATCGGTAGCCATGAAGTGCTTTAAAAGGCTGGTCATGGCTCACATCAACAACATCCGCCCGGACACCCTAGGCCCACTTCAATTTGCATACCACCCCAACAGATCCACAGATGACACAATCTCAATCACACTCCACACTGCCCTTTCTCACCTGGACAAAAGGAACACCTATGTGAGAATGCTGTTCATTGACTACAGCTCAGCGTTCAACAACATAGTGCCCACGAAGCTCATCACTAAGCTAAGGACTCTGGGACTAAACACCTCCCTCTGCAACTGGATCCTGGACTCCCTGACGGGCCGCCCCAAGGTGGTAAGAGTAGGCAACAACACGTCTGTTACGCTGATCCTCAACACTGGGGACCCTCAGGGGTGTGTACTTAGTCCCCTTCTGTATTCCCTGTTCACCCATGACTGTGTGGCCAAACATGACTCCAACACCATAATTAAGTTTGCTGTTGACACAGCAGTGGTAGGCCTGATCACCAACAACGATGGGATGGCGTATAGGGAGGAGGTCAGAGAACTGGCAGTCTGGTGCCAGGACAACAACCTCTCCCTTAATGTTAGCAAAACAAAGGAGCTGATCGTGGAATACAGGAGAAGGTGGGTCTAACAGGCCCCCTTTAACATCGACGGGGCTGTAGTGGAGCGGGTCGAGAGTTTCAAGTTCCTTGGTGTCCACATCACCAACGAACTATCATGGTCCAAACATACCAAGACACTTGTAAAGAGAACACAACAAAACCTTTTCCCCCTCAATAGACTGAAAAGATTTGGCATGGGTCCCCAGATCCTCAAAAGGTTCTACAGCTGCACCATCGAGAGCATCCTGACCGGTTGCATCACCGCCTGCTCAGCATCTGACCTTAAGGCACTACAGAGGGTAGTGCAAACTGCCCAGTACATCACTGGGGCCAAGCTTCCTGCCATCCAGGACCTATAAAATAGGCAGTGTCAGAGGAAAGCCCATAAAATTGTCAGACTCTAGACTCTCACCAAAAGGCTCCTCAACAGCTTCTACCCCCAAGCCATAAGAATGTTGAACAATTAATAAAATTGCCACCGGACAATTTACATTGACCCCCCCCCCCCCTATTTTTGTACACTGCTGCTACACGCTGTTTATTATCTATGCATAGTCACTTCACCCCCACCTACATGTACAAATGACCTCAACTTACCTGTACCCCCGCACAGTGACACGGTACCGGTGCCCCCTGTATATAGCCTCGTTATTGTGTTACTTTTTATTATGACTTTTTATTTTAGTCTACTTGGTAAATATTTTCTTAACTCTTATTGAACTGCACTTTTGGTTAAGTGCTTATAAGTCAGAATTTCACTGTAAAGTGTTCACTTGTATTCGGCCATGTGACAAATAAAGTTTGATTTGATTTTAATTGATTTGACCCGAACACCACATATGTGCTATAAATGTGTAGGAGGGTGTACAGTGTGCACTCAATGAAACTGTGTTATTTTACATGTTCTTTACAGAAAACGAGCCAAGGCCAATGAGTCTCAGGTTGAAGAATAATTGAATGTATCAAGTTCTCATTTACAATTGCAACCTGGCCAAGATAAAGCAAAGCAGTTTGACACATACAACAACCCAGAGTTACACATGGAGTAAAACAAACATACAGTCAATAATACAGTAGAAAAATAAGTATATGTACAATGTGAGCAAACGAGGTGAGATAAGGGAGGTAAAGGCAAAAAAAGACAATTTTGACAAAGTAAATACAATATACCAAGTAAAACATTGGAATGGTAGATTTGCAGTGGAAGAATGTGCAAGGTAGAGATAGAAATAATGGGGTGCAAAGGAGCAGAGTAAATAAATAAATACAGTAGGGAGCGGTAATTGTTTGGGCTAAATTATAGATGGGCTATGTACAGGTGCAGTAATCTGTAAGCTGCTCTGACAGCTGGTGCTTAAAGCTAGTGAGAGAGATTAGTGTTTCCAGTTTCAGAGATTTTTGTAGTTCATTCCAGTCATTGGCAGCAAAGAACTGGAAGGAGAGGCGGCCAAAGGAAGAATTGGTTTTGGGGGTGACCAGAGAGATATACCTGCTGGAGCGCATGCTACAGGTGGGTGCTGATATGGTGACCAGCAAGCTGAGATAAGGGGGACTTTACCTAGCAGGGTGTTGTAGATGATCTGGAGCCAGTGGGTTTGGCGACGAGTATGAAGCGAGGGCCAGCCAACGTGAGCATACAACTGCATTCAATTTATTGAGTAGGGTATTGGAGGCTATTTTGTAAATGACATCGCCGAAGTCGAGGATCGGGAGGATGGTCAGTTTTACAAGGGTATGTTTGGCAGCATGAGTGAAAGATGCTTTGTTGCGAAATAGGAAGCCAATTCTAGATTTAACTTTGGATTGGAGATGTTTGATGTGAGTCTGGAAGGAGAGTTTACAGTCTAACCAGACACCTAGGTATTTGTAGTTGTCCACAATTCTAATTCAGAACCGTCCAGAGTAGTGATGTTGGACAGCATGCATTTAGTTTTACTTCTATTTAAGAGCAATTGGAGGCCACGGAAGGAGAGCTGTGTGGCATTGAAGCTTTCCAGGAGGGTTGTTAACACAGTGTCCAAAGAAGGGCCAGAAGTATACAGAATGGTGTCATCTGCGTAAAGGTGGATCAGAGACTCACTAGCAGCAAGAGAGACATCATTGATGTATACAGAGAAGAGAGTCGGTGAAAGAATTGAACCCTGTGGCACCCCCATAGAGACTGCCAGAGGCCCAGACAACAGACCCTCCGATTTGACAAACTGAACTCTATCAGAGAAGTACTTGGTGAACCAGGCGAGGCAATCGTTTGAGAACCCAAGGCTATCGAGCCTGCCGATGAGGATGTGGTGATTACAGAGTCAAAAGCCTTGGCCAGATGATGTCATCGCATGTGTGGGTGGTGGCACTGAAAGTTTGGATAAGGTATAATGAGCAGGGCTAGAGGCTCTACAGTGAAATAAGGCAAAAAACACTAACCAGAACAGCAATGGATAAGGCATATTGACATTAAGGAGAGGCATGCTTAGTCGAGTGATCATAAGGGTCCAGAGAGTAGTGAGGTTGGTTGGGAACACGGCGATTCAGACAGCTAGCCGGGCCTTCGGTAGCAAGCTAGCAGATGATGGAGGTCTGTTTTTAGCCACCTCGTGCATTTCCGTTTGTAGATTAGTGGGGTTCCGTGTGGTAGAGGGGAACAATCCATTTGGCAAAATAGATATACTTATAGTGACTCAAGAAAAATTGTCCGATAGACCTATTCAGGTAGCAGCCGATAAGACAGCTAACGATTAGCGGGCCGCAGAAGGACTGTCAGGTAACGTCGCAACGGAGGAGCCGTTGGATAACTCCCTCGGTCAGAATAACGTCGGTAGTCCAGTCGTGAAGGCCCGGTGGGGCTCCCCTTCGGCAGTAAAACGGGTCCGGATAGGTGATTGTAGCCCAGAGTGGCTGATGAAACTCTTCAGCTGGCTAGCTCCGGAGTAATTTATGTTTGCACCGGGATCGACGTAAGCCAATAGTCACACGGATAGCAGCTAGCTAGCTGCGAGATCCAGGTGTAAATGTCCAGAGCTTGCGGTTGAAATCTGGGGATATGGAGAGAAAAATAGGTCCGGTATGTTCTGGTCTGAGTCGCATTGTACAAAACTGGCGATAGCTTTTCGAGCTAAAGGATAGCTGATGACCTCAAACCGTGGTTAGCTGAATACTAACATTAGCCAGTAAACTGTCTAGCTTCTGGCTAGATTCTGGCTAGTTTCTGGCTAGCTTTTGGCTAGATTCTATTGTGGATTTCAGATGAGTTAAATAATACTTTTTTTAAATTGGTGAGGCGGGTTGCAGGAGAGTGTTTTGAAGTTGAGTTTTTGGAAAATAAAATATATAAAAGATATGCGAAGAAAGGTGTAAATATACAGTGCCTTGCGAAAGTATTCGGCCCCCTTGAACTTTGCGACCTTTTGCCACATTTCAGGCTTCAAACATAAAGATATAAAAAAAAAATTTTTTGTGAAGAATCAACAACAAGTGGGACACAATCATGAAGTGGAACGACATTTATTGGATATTTCAAACTTTTTTAACGAATCAAAAATGGAAAAATTGGGCGTGCAAAATTATTCAGCCCCCTTAAGTTAATACTTTGTAGCGCCACCTTTTGCTGCGATTACAGCTGTAAGTCGCTTGGGGTATGTCTCTATCAGTGTTGCACATCGAGAAACTGAATTTTTTCCCATTCCTCCTTGCAAAACAGCTCGAGCTCAGTGAGGTTGGATGGAGAGTACTTCCGGGTTGGAGCGAGCGGTCGCATCGGCACTTCGCTCCGCAGGTAGTATAACTTTTTCATTACATTTCATTACATTTCATTATAGTACAACGTTTTGATTTGTCTAATCTTAGCAATTTCTTCTTAGCTAGCTACATAGCCATCTTTGTATCAAAGATAATTGCATAATTATCGTATTTCGTCGTCCTAACGTAGTCTTCACTGCTATTTGCCCAGCAGCTAGCCAGCTAGCCAGCTAGCAAACGCCCACCGATTAGCAGCACTGTAGTAACTATTACACTCAACGGAACGACTTGATTAGTGTAGTGTTAGCTAGCTACATAGCTGTCTTTGCTTTCTTCATATCCAAGATAATTGTGTAGTTTAGAGTGTGTAGTCTTAGAGTGATTATCTTAATTTACTGAGGTTAGCTAGCCAGCTATTTGTCATCCTTAACGTAGGAGACTCTGCTAGCTAGCCAACAGCTAGCCAACAGCTAGCCAACAGCTAGCCGACAGCTAGCCAACAGCTAGCCAACGTCTACCGAATAAACTCAACAACCCGGTCGCATTCACAGGTAGTATCACATTTTCATTTCATTTCATTACAGTACAACGGTTTGATTTGTTTGATCGTAGCTAGCTACATAGCCGTCTTTGTATCAAAGATAATTGTGTAGTCTAGAGCGATTTTCTAGGTTAGCTAGCCAGCTTTGTCGTTCTTTTAAAACGTAACATAAACAACATAGCTAGCCAGCTAGCCCCGAATAGCAGCACTGCAGAAACTATTACACTCAACGGAACAACTTGATTAGTGTAGTGTCAACAACGCAGCCACTGCAGCTAGCCTACTTCAGCAGCAGCAGCTACTTGCAGTCATTCATTTTAATCATTTTAGTCAATAAGACTCTTGCTACTTAACTTCCTGAACATTCAGACGTGTAGTCCACTTGTCATTCCAATCTCCTTTGCATTAGCGTAGCCTCTTCTGTAGCCTGTCAACTATGTGTCTGTCTATCCCTGTTCTCTCCTCTCTGCACAGACCATACAAATTACACGGCCACCCTAATCTGGTGGAACACCCACGTGGAGTTCCAGGTCTCCGGTAGCCTCTGGAACTGCCGTCAACAAGGCAGAGTTCATCTCAGCCTATGCCTCCCTCCAGTCCCTCGACTTCTTGGCACTGACGGAAACATGGATCACCACAGACAACACTGCTACTCCTACTGCTCTCTCTTCGTCCACCCATTTGCACACCCCGAGAGCTTTTCAGCGGGGTGGTCGGGATCCTCATCTCTAGATTCCCTCTCTTTCTCCCCTTACCCATCTGTCTATCGCTCCTTTGAATTCCATGCTGTCACAGTTACCAGCCCTTTCAAGCTTAACATCCTTATCATTTATCGCCCTCCAGGTTCCCTCGGAGAGTTCATCAATGAGCTTGATGCCTTGATAAGCTCCTTTCCTGAGGACGGCTCACCTCTCACAGTGCTGGGCGACTTTAACCTCCCCACGTCTACCTTTGACTCATTCCTCTCTGCCTCCTTCTTTCCACTCCTCTCCTCTTTTGACCTCACCCTCTCACCTTCCCCCCTACTCACAAGGCAGGCAATACGCTCGACCTCATCTTTACTAGATGCTGTTCTTCCACTAACCTCATTGCAACTCCCCTCCAAGTCTCCGACCACTACCTTGTATCCTTTTCCCTCTCGCTCTCATCCAACACCTCCCACACTGCCCCTACTCGGATGGTATCGCGCCGTCCCAACCTTCGCTCTCTCTCCCCGCTACTCTCTCCTCTTCCATCCTATCATCTCTTCCCTCTGCTCAAACCTTCTCCAACCTATCTCCTGATTCTGCCTCCTCAACCCTCCTCTCCTCCCTTTCTGCATCCTTTGACTCTCTATGTCCCCTATCCTCCAGGCCGGCTCGGTCCTCCCCTCCCGCCCCGTGGCTCGACGACTCATTGCGAGCTCACAGAACAGGGCTCCGGGCAGAGAGCGGAAATGGAGGAAAACTCGCCTCCCTGCGGACCTGGCATCCTTTCATTCCCTCCTCTCTACATTTTCCTCCTCTGTCTCTGCTGCTAAAGCCATTTTCTACCACTCTAAATTCCAAGCATCTGCCTCTAACCCTAGGAAGCTCTTTGCCACCTTCTCCTCCCTCCTGAACCCCACCCCCTCCCTCTCTGCAGATGACTTTGTCAACCATTTTTAAAAGAAGGTCGACGACATCCGATCCTCGTTTGCTAAGTCAAACGGCACCGCTGGTTCTGCTCACACTGCCCTACCCTGTGCTCTGACCTCTTTCTCCCCCTCTCTCTCCAGATGAAATCTTGCGTCTTGTGACGGCCGGCCGCCCAACAACCTGCCCGCTTGACCCTATCCCCTCCCCTCTTCTCCAGACCATTTCCGGAGACCTTCTCCCTTACCTCACCTCGCTCATCAACTCATCCCTGACCGCTGGCTACGTCCCTTGCGTCTTCAAGAGAGCGAGAGTTGCACCCCTTCTGAAAAAACCTACGCTCGATCCCTCCGATGTCAACAACTACAGACCAGTATCCCTTCTTTCTTTTCTCTCCAAAACTCTTGAACGTGCCGTCCTTCGCCAGCTCTCCCGCTATCTCTCTCTGAATGACCTTCTTGATCCAAATCAGTCAGGTTTCAAGACTAGTCATTCAACTGAGACTGCTCTTCTCTATATCACGGAGGCGCTCCGCACTGCTAAAGCTAACTCTCTAACCTCTGCTCTCATCCTTCTAGACCTATCGGCTGCCTTCGATACTGTGAACCATCATGGATAAATCGATCCTCCTCTCCACCCTCTCCGAGTTGGGCATCTCCCGGCGCGGCCCACGCTTGGATTGCGTCCTACCTGACAGGTCGCTCCTACCAGGTGGCGTGGCGAGAATCTGTCTCCTCACCACGCGCTCTCACCACTGGTGTCCCCCAGGGCTCTGTTCTAGGCCCTCTCCTATTCTCGCTATACATCAAGTCACTTGGCTCTGTCATAACCTCACATGGTCTCTCCTATCATTGCTATGCAGACGACACACAATTAATCTTCTCCTTTCCCCCTTCTGATGACCAGGTGGCGAATCGCATCTCTGCATGTCTGGCAGACATATCAGTGTGGATGACGGATCACCACCTCAAGCTGAACCTCGGCAAGACGGAGCTTCTCTTCCTCCCGGGGAAGGACTGCCCGTTCCATGATCTCGCCATCACGGTTGACAACTCCATTGTGTCCTCCTCCCAGAGCGCTAAGAACCTTGGCGTGATCCTGGACAACACCCTGTCGTTCTCAACTAACATCAAGGCGGTGGCCCGTTCCTGTAGGTTCATGCTCTACAACATCCGCAGAGTACGACCCTGCCTCACACAGGAAGCGGCGCAGGTCCTAATCCAGGCACTTGTCATCTCCCGTCTGGATTACTGCAACTCGCTGTTGGCTGGGCTCCCTGCCTGTGCCATTAAACCCCTACAACTCATCCAGAACGCCGCAGCCCGTCTGGTGTTCAACCTTCCCAAGTTCTCTCACGTCACCCCGCTCCTCCGCTCTCTCCACTGGCTTCCAGTTGAAGCTCGCATCCGCTACAAGACCATGGTGCTTGCCTACGGAGCTGTGAGGGGAACGGCACCTCAGTACCTCCAGGCTCTGATCAGGCCCTACACCCAAACAAGTGCACTGCGTTCATCCACCTCTGGCCTGCTCGCCTCCCTACCACTGAGGAAGTACAGTTCCCGCTCAGCCCAGTCAAAACTGTTCACTGCTCTGGCCCCCCAATGGTGGAACAAACTCCCTCACGACGCCAGGACAGCGGAGTCAATCACCACCTTCCGGAGACACCTGAAACCCCACCTCTTTAAGGAATACCTAGGATAGGATAAGTAATCCTTCTCACCCCCCCCTTTAAGATTTAGATGCACTATTGTAAAGTGACTGTTCTACTGGATGTCATAAGGTGAATGCACCAATTTGTAAGTCGCTCTGGATAAGAGCGTCTGCTAAATGACTTAAATGTAAATGTTAAATGAGAGCATTTGTGAACAGTAGTTTTCAGTTCTTTCCACAGATTATCGATTGGATTCAGGTCTGGACTTTGACTTGGCCATTCTAACACCTAGATATGTTTATTTTTGAACCATTCCATTGTAGATTTTGCTTTATGTTTTGGATCATTGTCTTGTTGGAAGACAAATCTCCGTCCCAGTCTCAGGTCTTTTGCAGACTCCATCAGGTTTTCTTCCAGAATGGTCCTGTATTTGGCTCCATCCATCTTCCCATCAATTTTAACCATCTTCCCTGTCCCTGCTGAAGAAAAGCAGGCCCAAACCATGATGCTGCCACCACCATGTTTGACAGTGGGGATGGTGTGTTCAGGGTGATGAGCTGTGTTGCTTTTACGCCAAACATAACGTTTTGCATTGTTGCCAAAAAGTTCAATTTTGGTTTCATCTGACCAGAGCACCTTCTTCCACATGTTTGGTGTGTCTCCCAGGTCGCTTGTGGCAAATTTTAAACGACACTTTTTATGGATATCTTTAAGAAATGGCTTTCTTTTGCCACTCTTCCATAAAGGCCAGATTTGTGCAATATACGACTGATTGTTGTCCTTTGGACAGAGTCTCCCACCTCAGCTGTAGATCTCTGCAGTTCATCCAGAGTGATCATGGGCCTCTTGGCTGCATCTCTGATCAGTCTTCTCCTTGTATGAGCTGAAAGTTTAGAGGGACGGCCAGGTCTTGGTAGATTTGCAGTGGTCTGATACTCCTTCCATTTCAATAGTATCGCTTGCACAGTGCTCCTTGGGATGTTTAAAGCTTGGGAAATATTTTTGTATCCAAATCTGGGCTTTAAACTTCTTCACAACAGTATCTCGGACCTGCCTGGTGTGTTCCTTGTTCTTCATGATGCTCTCTGCGCTTTTAACGGACCTCTGAGACTATCACAGTGCAGGTGCATTTATACGGAGACTTGATTACACACAGGTGGATTGTATTTATCATCATTAGTCATTTAGGTCAACATTGGATCATTCAGAGATCCTTACTGAACTTCTGGAGAGAGTTTGCTGCACTGAAAGTAAAGGGGCTGAATAATTTTGCAAGCCCAATTTTTCAGTTTTTGATTTGTTAAAAAAGTTTGAAATATCCAGTAAATGTCGTTCCACTTCATGATTGTGTCTCACTTGTTGTTGATTCCTTACAAAAAATACAGTTTTATATCTTTATGTTTGAAGCCTGAAATGTGGCAAAAGGTCGCAAAGTTCAAGGGGGCCGAATACTTTCGCAAGGCACTGTATATATACACGGGACACGACAAGACGAGGACAAAGGACGTCTGACTGCTATGCCATCTTGGGTAATAATCATTGTATGTATGTATCAATGTCATCTCTTATTTGTTCAAAGATATGTCACCATTTTCATCCCAACGGCAACGGTAATCTAGTCAACAAAAACACAGTAATAAGAAGAGAACAATATACTGGCAGTAGAAGGTTAGAAAGGTAAGAAGAGGACATTTCATTATAAGGGGGCTTGATTGAAGGAAACAGGCTGACTGTTGCCCTGGGTTAAAGGTTTACCAGGGCCAGAATGAGCTGAAGCAGTGACAATATTTTTTCCTCTTCCCCCTGGGCTTGTCTGGCTGAGTACCCAGCCAGGCCATCTGGGAGTCTGGGAGTAAAATCATTCACAAGCTGCTTCACTCATACAGGCTGCTTCCCTCACAGAGGCTAAACTGGGGCAATCACTCACAAGGGGCAGCACCAAGCATAGGTCCCACATGTGGGGAATGCAATACATACAGTATCTACATCATCAGTATGTTTTGCAGTGTTTTGGGTTTAATCCTCTTTACTGTTAGAGTTTGGTCTACTTTGAGCAAACATCGCTAAACTTACAAATGCAGACTTCAGTTAGGAGCAAGGCATTGCTCATGCAGGACATCAATATGGCATCATTAAAAACAGATCACTCTAGAGAGCATCCTTTAAAACAGGCCACCAGATATATTGGGTGTGTTGTTTAAGACTGTCTGTAGGAGGGAAGGAAGGAAGTATAAGACTGATGGAGGAGTTAAGGCATCCAGTGGCTACAGCTGCTATGCCAAGGCAGATGAGGAAGATGGAGTCAAATTCACTGCACTATCCTTGTATCTGTCAATGAATCTGTTCACATGGGGAGAGGCCAGGAGAGGAGCCATCAAGGGAATGAAATGATGGACATCAAAGACATCAGAGCTGAAGTCGCAGACTGGTTAGGTGTCAGAGTATTTTTGAGACATTCCATCATCAACTTGTTTGGATTTGCATTTTGCAGTCAATTAGCTGAAATGTGGCAGAGCGTGTCTGTGTTCACTCACAAGCTGAAATGAGATGATATGCAACCCCATGTATCATGCAATTGGGAGTGTTTACTGTCAGTGCTACTGATTATGTTTTTGCGTGCGTGCGTGCGTGCGTGCGTGTGTGTGTGCGTGCACATAATGTGCGAACGAAAAAGGGAGAGGTTTTTATTTTGTTGTCCCTGTCTTATCATATATGAACCAACCCATGTTACCCCATCAATTAAACAGCATTTATCCACGTAGCATAAACACACCATAACTCTAATCAAAGCATACCTCTTCTCACTGCTGAGAGCACCTTTGGGGAGATGAAAACAAATGCTCCCAGAATGAAGCGTCAGACAGAACGTTTCTCAAGCCGCGGTCAATGGCGCCAAGCTGCAATCCAAGCAGGAATATATTGCCTGAATGACTTGTGAGAAGGTAGCTACCAAACAGTAGAAAAGTGTTGTCCATAGTATGTTGACAACTTGAAACGCACATCTTCTAACCTAGGCCAAGAAAACAACATGCAAATGAAAAAAGAAGGTTGCTGTTAGCCAGTACTTCAGCTGTTATGCTGATTGATTATGTGGTGATTGGGATTTAATTTCTTTGGTGATGACTGTCATCATGAACGTTACAAAGAAACTAGCCATGCTAATATCACACAAAAATAGAGATTGAATTCCCCAACACTCGCTGTGACCCTTATATCGTTATATCCCAGAATAGGTCTAGGCCGACTTGGAATATGGCTTTATATATACGGAAACACGACCATCTCAAAGTATTATGGTTAATTTGACAAACGATATAGCAGCCTGCCCTAGACTACTGATATGATGTACTGGCCTGGGTGATCATGCACACAAGACTTTTAGAAAAAGCGGTTGAAAAGGGTTCTTTGGCTGTCCCTATAGGAGAACAATTTTTGGTTCCATGTAGAACCCTTTCCACACAGGGAAAAATAGTTCTACCTGGAAACAAAAAAGGTTTCTACATGGAACCAAAAATATTCTAGATTGCACCTTGTTTTCTAAGAGTGTAGGTGCATGCATCTTTTAACATTGCACTGTGTGTAAAACAAAGTGTGTTGTGCTATTCCAACACACAGCCCTATGTAATCTGCACTGACTTGCATGTTTGGTAATTCTGTATCATGGTTTATGTTCTAGTAAGGCAACAGTTATACAGACCTTTGCTCATTGTGTGGCCACCGTTTCAGAGGACATGATATAGGCTATACAGGTAAGAAACCCTCATTCCAGTCTGTTATTTCATTCACCAAAATATACATAAAGTGATGGGTTACTCACAGTAACATCTGGTATGGAGATTGATTTGTGCTTTCTTTTGTGTGTCAACTTACCATTGGAGCTCGAGGACCACTGGAAACAAACGTTTTAATTATTAATTTCAAGTGATATCCTCTGGTTCCTAAATATACTTTTTGTTGTATGTCTTTTACCCAAAATAAATTAAATTCAAACAAAACCAGAATATGGATTCAGCTATTACAGGAATTGTTACTCTTCAAAATAATTGTGTTATGACCATCAAGAGATAAACTTTACACTAGTGTTGTGAATAGTGCTGCCCTGACAGGGCCTGACAGGGTTTGTCAATGAGGAATTGCCTGCAAGTGGCATGAAGTTAAGTTGCAATCAAATGGGTTGCTTTTATTATTATTATTATATTATTATATCTTGCTCTATAGCCTACGTGGTGAGCTTTAATTATTAAGAATACATACTTTTGAGATGGGAACAGTTGCCACTCCCTGATCTTAGAGCTTTTTATGTCTCTATTTTGGTTTGGTCAGGGTGTGATTTGGGTGGGCATTCTATGTTACCTTTTCTATGTTTTTGTAGTTCTTTGTTTTTGGCTGGGTATGGTTCTCAATCAGGGACAGCTGTCTATCATTGTCTCTTATTGGGAACCATACTTAGATAGCTTTTCCCCACATGTTTTTTGTGGGTAGTTAATGAATATCTGGTTAGTGTTTTCACCTTATAGGACTGTTTCGGTTATTCTATTGTTTATTTTTGTTATAGTGTTCAGTTTTAATAAAACAAGCATGAACACTTACCTTGCTGCGCTTTGGTTCGATGACTCCTCTTCTTCAGACGATGAATACCGTTACAACAGTGGCTTGCTAAAACTCCTGGTCTCCAGCAGCAGCCAATGAGATTTGAATCAAAGCATTGCTGAAAATTGACTAGGCCTACAGATATTACACTAATAAGCTGCAGGTCTTTGCACACACATTTCATTACTGTAAATCTGGTCTATCAGCAGATCCTTTGTGATTTATATTGCACATTGCAGTTATTGATAGGTACTGGCTGCCTGTGCTGTTTTCTAGCACGTGGCTCAGAGGCTGCATTTAGTTAGGCAGCTGTAAAGTCTTTCGTCTGTTGTTTGAAGAGAGTCAGACCGAAATGCAGCGTGTAGGTTACTCATGACTTTTAATGAAGATAATGCGGTACATGAAATAACCGAAGAAGAAAACAACAAACGGAACATGAACTAATTACAGCCTATCTGGTGACTAACACAGAGACAGGTACAATCACCCACAAAATACAACGCGTACTCAGGCTACCTAAATACGGTTCCCAATCCGAGACAACGAGAATCAGCTGACTCCAATTGGGAATCGCCTCAGGCAGCCAAGCCTAACTAGACACACCCCTAATAATACACAATCCCAATTAATACAAACCCCAATACGAAACACAACATATAAACCCATGTCACACCCTGGCCTACCCAAACATATAACAAAAACACAAGATACAATGACCAAGGCGTGACAGCAGCCCAATTCTGATCTTTTTTGACCAATTAGATCAGCTCTTAATAAGATCTGATGTGATTATTTTAAAAGACCAATTAGTGGAATAAAATATCAGAATTCTAAATGCAACCAAGGTAGTGCCTGTATGTGGCAGTGATGCGCCTGAAGAGAGATTCTGGCTCATCTCTTTATGTGATGGGTTTTACAGTATACACCAATCCCTTTAGAGCGGTCTGATTCATACAACCTGCATATCCTTACCCAATCAGATATGAACATAGCTGGTGATGTGTGATTAAGCAATAAGGCACCTTATTGCTTAATATGGCCAATATACCACGGTTTAGGGCTGTTCTTAGACGCGATGCAATGCAGAGTGCCTGGATACAGCCGTTAGCCGTGGTATATTGACTATATACCACAAACCCCCAAGGTGCCTTGCTGCTATTATAAACTGGTTACCAAATCATTAGAAAAATAAACAAGTAATTTTGTGTCATACCGTGGTATTTTGTCTGAAACACCACTATTTTTGTCTCAGCATCCAGTACTTAAACTACTCGATTTCTAATTACAATTAGATCATCTGAACAACATGCAGTAGGCCTAGTATGTATTTATGGTTTTTATTTAACCTTTATTTTAACAGGGAAATCACATTGAAACCAATGGCTCTTTTGCAAGGGAAAAGAGCGGCAGTCACCGCTGTCCATGGTGCTGAAATGGTCCAGGCTCTGCTGTGCGGAGACTTATACAATTGTTTTCATTTTTGTATTATTTTATTTAATCTTTATTATTATTATTATTAACCTAGGCAAGTCAGTTAAGAACAAATCCTTATTTACAATGACGGCCTACCCCGGCCAAACCCGGACGACACTGGGCCAGTTGTGCACCGCCTTATGGGACTCCCAATCAAGCCCGGTTGTGATACAGCCTGGAATCGAACCAGGGTTACTAGCGTTTAAGAGCAGTTGGAGGCCACGGAATGAGTGTTGCAAGGCATTGAAGCTCATTTGGAGGTTAGTTAACACAGTGTCCAAAGAAGGGTCAGATGTATACGGAATGGTGTCGTCTGCGTAGAGGTTGATCAGGGAATCACCCGCAGCAAGAGCTACATCATTGATATATACAGAGAAAAGAGTCGGCCCGAGAATTGAATCCTGTGGTAGAGACTGCCAGAGGTCCGGACAACAGGCCCTCCGATTTGACACACTGAACTCTGTCTGCGAAGTAGTTGGTGAACCAGGCGAGGCAGTCATTTGAGAAACCACACACACAAGTCAGATTTAGTTATAAAAGTCCATCTTTAATTATATGAGCTCTATCACAGTCCTGTGACTCTCAGATAAATTCAGTGTCTCTCAATGAATTCTCTGAGAGCCCCATTACAATGCAACTGAGATCCTTTAATAGCAAAGAACACACATAGTCAGACAGCATAGACATAATTCATCGTTCAGCTTTGTCTCCTTTCTCAAACCCCAGAACCATAAACCAATCGTCCATATCAACAGGCATACATCAAATTGTCATTTAGATACAACCAACTCTAAAACAACCAAACCTGGACAAGCTCACGGAGAGGAGAGTGAGGCTATAGGTTAAGATAAAAGGGAGCATGATAATGATTCCAGACACTGCTACCCTCCTTTCCCCACTAGAAAAAGGTAGGGAGTAAAAGATATGTTTACACATGATGACACTTTGACCTCTCCCCTCTCTGCGGCCCATGCAACTTAGTTTTGACATAGAACAGATAAATGCAACCCGCCACACTATTATACAAAAATACCATTCTGATGAGAAGTAACTTACACACATTTGATGAATATAAAACATAGTACAAATGTAACCAACAAATTCTGAATCTTCCACGACAAGTGTCACCCCATTTGAAGAGGGGGATGACCGCGGCAGATTTCCAATCTTTAGGGATTTCGGATAATACGAAAGAGAGGTTGAACAGGCTGGTAATAGGGTTTGCAACAATGGTGGCGGATAATTTTAGAAAGAGAGGGTTCAGATTATCTCGCCTAGCTGATTTGTACGGGTCCAGGTTTTGCAGCTCTTTCAGAATATCTGCCATCTGGATTTGGGTGAAGGAGAAGCTGGGGAGGCTTGGGCAAGTAGCTGCGGGGGATGAGGAGCTGTTGGCCGGGGTTGGGGTAGCTAGTAGGAGTTGATTACCAGGGAGAGAAACTGTACTCTGGAGATCTCATTGTTCTCTATATAATTGACAGGGAGATGCTTTGTGGAACCCTGCCTCTTGCATTTTGAGTTCATCTTGGAGAACCCTTTAGAACTGCATAATATCGTGGTGGAAATACAGGACAATAATGATAACCCTCCCATTTTCCCAAAGGTTTTCATCAAATTGGAAATAAGCGAGACCGCTCCAACTGGGAGTTGATTTAAAATAGCCTTGGCTCAAGACTTAAGTACTTTGTGTTGGAATCAAAACGCAGTAATGAAAGTTGTGGAACTTGTTTTGAAAAATAACCCTGACCGAGAGAAAGAAGGGGAGCATTCTCTAACACTGACGGCAATTGATGGGGGTAATCCTCGTCATATAGGTTGTCAGCATATATATGTTAATGTTAACACCCATGTTTTCACACAAACTCTTTATACAGTTAACGTGATTAAAAATGTAAGTCCAGGCAACTCTGTTGTCAAGGTTACTGCATCTGATAATGATGAGGGAGCAAATGGTCAAAAAGCGTATTACATGAAATGTGTCTGAAAGCAGCAAGGACAGCAATGCAGCAAGGACAGCAAAGCAGCAAGGGTTTATTACACATTGACCAAATCAGTGGGGAGATTACAGTAGTAGGCAAGCTTGTCCACAACAAGGCCTCGTTTTATGAAGTGATTCAGGCGGAGGTCAAGCTTGGACACTGCAAAGTCCTTGTAGAAATAACTGACATAAATGACAATGCACCCACAATAACTGTAAAATCTGTTACCGATTCCAGAGAACGATCCAGCAGGCACTGAAATAGTTGTTATTAATGTTAAGGACAAGGACCATGGAGAGAACAGCAGAGTGAAGCGCTTCATTGTGTAAAACACCAATTAGAAACTACTTCACCTTAATGAACAGAGCCCCCCTGGATCAGGAGCAAATATCAAATGTCGGGGGGCTAGGGTCAGTTTGTTTATCTGGAGTACTTCTCCTGTCCTATTCGGTGTCCTGTGTAAATCTAAGTGTGCGTTCTCTAATTCTCTCCTTCTCTCTTTCTTTCTCTCTCTCGGAGGACCTGAGCCCTAGGACCATGCCCCAGGACTACCTGACATGATGACTCCTTGCTGTCCCCAGTCCACCTGGCCATGCTGCTGCTCCAGTTTCAACTGGCCTGGGCCCTAGGACCATGTCCCAGGACTACCTGACATGAGGACTCCTTGCTGTCCCCAGTCCACCTGGCCATGCTCCTGCTCCAGTTTCAACTGTTCTGCCTTACTATTATTCAACCATGCTGGTCATTTATGAACATTTGAACATCTTGGCCACGTTCTGTTATAATCTCCACCCGGCACAGCCAGAAGAGGACTGGCCACCCCACATATGCTCTCTCTAATTCTCTCTTTCTTTCTCTCTCTCGGAGGACCTGAGCCCTAGGACCGTACCCCAGGACTACCTGACATGATGGCTCCTTGCTGTCCCCAGTCCACCTGACTGTGCTGCTGCTCCAGTTTCAACTGTTCTGCCTTATTATTATTTGACCATGCTGGTCATTTATGAACATTTGAACATCTTGGTCATGTTCTGTTATAATCTCTACCCGGCACAGCCAGAAGAGGACTGGCCACCCCACATAGCCCGGTTCCTCTCTAGGTTTCTTCCTAGGTTTTGGCCTTTCTAGGGAGTTTTTCCTAGCCACCGTGCTTTTACACCTGCATTGTTTGCTGTTTGGGGTTTTAGGCTGGGCTTCTGTACAGCACTTTGAGATATCAGCTGATGTACGAAGGGCTATATAAATAAATTTGATTTGATTTGATTTGATTTGATATCTGAGTATAATGTCAACATAATAGCAACCGATTGAGGAACGCCATCCTTGTCATCAAGTGTTATTTTGATTTTCTAAATTTCTGATATAAATGACAACTCACCTGTCTTTGAAGAACAATCCTACAGCACCTATGTGACTGAAAATAACACCTGTCTCCTCTATGTGTTCTGTTACAGCCAGAGACCCAGACTGGAGACACAACGGTACTGTGGTATATTCTATATTACCCAATAAAGTCAATTGGGTTCCGGTTTCATCATTTGTATCCATAAACGGAGACACAGGGGTGATCCACGCTGTTAGAGCATTTGATTAAGAGCAGTTAAGGAGATCCAAAGTCCACGTTGTAGCCAGAGACAATGGTTCTCCTCCACTCAGCAGTAACGTGGCTGTGAGTGTCTTCATAACAGATGAGAATGATGACTCTCCCCAGATATTAAACCCTGATAAAGTAGGGAACTCCTTGATGACTGAGATGGTCCCCAAAACTGCTCTGGTGTGTTTTTTTGTTTTCATATGCGTGGCAGACTCTCCTCCATACAATTGTTGAGAGCCTTGCAAACAATTTTCTGCACTTTTGTGAAACTACATGTAGTGTCGCTATTTACTACCAGCAGTAGCTTTCAAATCCATCTCTCCGCCCATTGATGCAATTTCCAGGGAGGAAGGAGACCTTATTATTGCCATGTAGGGAGGTCGCCCACTTAACATTTTAACGTGGTACATTTTGATCTACTGGTCGCAAACATTTATTTTGTTCGATAGTACTGTATTTTTTCTAATTTGGCCTATTTGGATTAAGTTGTGTTCTCTGTTGATGGAATACAGAGGATTGTCATTCTCTGCTTCGATGTTCTGCCTGTGTAATGCTCCGGGTGTCGTGGGTGTGGAGTCAAATGCAGGAGACAAAGTTCAATGCTGTGCGTCTTTACTAGCACCAACGCACCACAGGGTGCTCACAAAAGTAACGTTCCCAAACACAGGGGAAAAGTACAATAGAAAAAATCACGACTAGGCACTAAGCACGTACCTCTACAACAAAGCCGAAGGTTTACAATGAAATAATCCCGCACAACAACCAGGCGGGCCGGCTGTCTAATAAAGACAAACTAATTAAACATGAACAGGTGCTACCACTAAACATACAAGGAGGGGGAGGAAAAACAATCAGTGGCAGCTAATAGGCCGGTGATGACGACCGCCGAGCGCCACCCGCCCGGGAAGGGGAAACACCCTCGGTCGGACTCGTGACAGCCTGGCTTTGTTTATCTTCTTCCTGCGCACCAGTTATGGAGATTGAAACCAGTTATGTTCAGGAGGAGCTGAAACGCGGATTTGTTTAGATAAGGATGGGAGCAGCAAACGCTATTGTGAAATCAATCTGTATACTGGTGATGAGTTCGTCGTAGAAAGGGAGCAGCTTTGCGGTGGGAGGATTTCATGCTCAAAAATATTAAATTGGTCTGGAGAATCCTTTAGAATTACATAACATAGATCTTTGGGTTCAAAATATGAGTGACAATGCTGCACAATTTGGGGAGGATAGCGTTGCATTTGAGATCAGCCTTTAAAGGTACTCGTTTTGCGGTTAATCAGGCTCACTATGGGGATATGGGACTGAAAGCTGTTCAGAACTACACACTATAAAGGGACAACCATTTTATTCTGGCTGTTCATACCAAACCTGGTTCTGAAAAAGATGGTGAGTTAGTGTTAGAGTAAGAACCATACCAAGCACAACAGCAGGAGGTGATATTATTACTTACTGCTGTTGATGGTGGTACAACACAGAAATCTGGCACTGTATTTTGTATTGATTAAGGATCCCAATTAGCTGCTGCCAAGGCAGCCACTACTCTTCCTGGGATCCAGCTACATTCATTTGGGCTGACATCCCATTACCGGGATGATGTTACAACAGCCAGTGAAAGTGCAGGGCGCCAAATTCAAAACATCAAAAATCTCATAATTAAAATTCCTCAAACATACATGTATTTTATACCATTTTAAAGGTTCTTGTTGTTAATCCCACCACAGTGTCCGATTTCAAATATGCTTTACAGCAAAGCACCACAAACGATTATGTTAGGTCACCACCAAACGACAATAAACACAGCCATTTTTTCTAGCCAAAGATAGCAGTCACAAAAAGCACAAATAGAGATAAAATGTATCACTAACCTTTAATGATCTTCATCAGATGACACTCATAGGACTTCATGTTACACAATACATGTATGTTTTGTTTGATATAGTTCATATTTATATCAAAATATAAGTTTACATTGGCGCATTACATTCACTAGTTCCAAAAACATCCAGTGATTTTGCATAGCCACATCATTCAACAGAAATACTCATCATAAATGTAGATGATAATACAAGTTATACACATGTAATTATAGATAGACCTCTTCTTAATGCAACCGCTGTGTCTGATTTTTAAAAAAACTTTACGGAATAAGCAAACCATGCAATAATCTGAGACGGCGCTCAGAAAAATAGTCAAAATAGCCGCCATGTTGGCGTCAACCGAAACAAGAAATTACATGATAAATATTCCCTTACCTTTGATGATCTTCATCAGAAAGCACTCCAGTAATCCCAGGTCCACAATAAATGTTTGTTTTGTTCGATAATGTCCGTTATTTATGTCCAAATACCTCCTTTTGTTAGCGCGTTTAGTAAACATATCCAAATGCTCATTCTGGTCAGCGTTACGTTGGAAAAAAACTTATAAAAGTTATATTATAGGTTGAAGAAACATTTAAAACTAAGTACAGAATCATTCATTAGGATGTTTTTAACATATAGCTTCAATAAAGTTCCAACCGGAGTATTCCTTTGTGTCTGGATGAGCAATGGAACGCATGTGGATACCATGAGGAATGCGCGTGATCATAAAATGGCTGACTGCCAGACACCTGATACATTCTGCTCTCATTCAGTCCCACAACACAGTAGAAGTCTCATTCAAATGTCTATAGATGGTTGACATCTAGTGGAAGTCCTAGGAAGTGCAACATCATTAATATCTCAAGGGGATTTCAATGGGAACTGTGGTGAATACATACCAAGCTCAGATTTCTCACTTCCTGTTTTGATTTCTCCTCAGGATTTTGCCTGCCATATGAGTTATGTTATACTCACAGACATCATTCAAACAGTTTTAGAAACTTTAGAGTATTTCCTATCCAATAGTAATGATGATATGCATATATTTGCAACTGAGACTGAGGACAGGCCTTTTCCTTTGGCAACTTATTCATCCAAGCTACTCAATACTGCCCCCCAGCCATAAGAAGTTTTAAGATAGTTATACAATTACAAAATGTTACATGACATTACATTTCATAACACTTTCTTCAACCCATGAAGTGTGTTCCCTCAGGCAACTACCACATACTGTATCTACAATACAAAATCCATCTGTATGTGTGTGTAAAGTGCTTGTGTTATCATGTGTGTGCACTGTAGTTATTTATACCCGTTACTATTCTAGATGCAAATTATAATATTCCAATACTTAGCCAGGACGTCTATAAGGTCAGTGTGGCCGACTATTCTCAATTAGGTTCATTAGTTATTACTCTGACGGCAACAGATTCAGATGAGGGAGCAAATGGGGAAGATATGTACGGTTTTGGACCCATCTCAGTGGAATTGAATACATTATTTTATCTTGATCTGAAATATGGGAGACATCAGTCTAGCTGGACGGATGGACTTCGAAAGAGTCCATTTATGAAATAAGTATCCAACCAAATATGCATCAGGATTGAGGTCATTTGCCAATATAGTCGTAGAAATTACAGTTGTCAATTACAATTCCCCACTGATACATTGGACATCTCTGACCAATCCCATCCCTGAAAATGTGTTACCTGGCACAGAGGTGGGCATTATTAATGTACAGGGAAATAGGCAGGTCCCCTGCTCCATTCAACAAAATGTTCCTTTCAAACTAAACCCCTCAATCAAAAACTATTATTCTCTGGTAAATACAGATGAGCTAGACCACGAGATAATATCAGATTATAACCTGACAGATTGCATATTATAACATGACAGCACGTTGCAGGCTGATCAGACACTGAAGAGGAGCCCAGATAACTTAATAGAAGGAGTATCAACACTGCAGGAGACTTTGAGGTTACCCACTGCACTGAACACAGACGTCAATTCAATATCTATTACACATTGGTTCAACCTAATATCACTGAAATGATGTGGAAACAAAGTTGATTCAACCAGTGTGTGCCCAGTGGGATGCCTTTATTTAGGATTTATAGGAATGGTAACATGGTTTTCAGATGAGATGTTACTCATTTGCAGTATGTCTACTAGCAAACGTGCAAATCTGAAATGCATTACCCTATGTTTTATTAGCAGGTATGTCAGCAACATATGGTTTGGGTTCTAGTATTAAGAGCATTGGGCCAGTAACAAAAAGGTTGCAGGTTCGAATCACCAAATCGACTAGATGAACAATCTGTCGATGTGCCCATGATCAAGGCACTTAACCCTAATTTATCCTATAAGTCGCTCTGGATAAGAGCTTCTGCTAAATAACAAAATAAAAAATGTGGTATGGCAGTCTGGAGCAAAATTAAGTCATCAGAAGACTAACTACTGTTCTTCTTTTGGCCTGAATGTGTTTATTATTGGTCATTGGCGGCATCTACTGTACTTCTATTAGCTTGAATGTGTTTATTATTGGTCATTGGCGGCATCTACTGTACTTTTATTAGCTTGAATGTGTTTATTATTGGTCATTGGCGGCATCTACTGTACTTTTATTAGCTTGAATGTGTTTATATTGGTCATTGGCTGCATCTACTGTACTTCTATTAGCTTGAATGTGTTTATTATTGGTCATTGGCTGCATCTACTGTACTTCTATTAGCTTGAATGTGTTTATTATTGGTCATTGGCGGCATCTACTGTACTTCTATTAGCTTGAATGTGTTTATTATTGGTCATTGGCGGCATCTACTGTACTTTTATTAGCTTGAATGTGTTTATTATTGGTCATTGGCTGCATCTACTGTACTTCTATTAGCTTGAATGTGTTTATTATTGGTCATTGGCTGCATCTACTGTACTTTTATTAGCTTGAATGTGTTTATTATTGGTCATTGGCTGCATCTACTGTACTTTTATTAGCTTGAATGTGTTTATTATTGGTCATTGGCTGCATCTACTGTACTTTTATTAGCTTGAATGTGTTTATTATTGGTCATTGGCTGCATCTACTGTACTTTTATTAGCTTGAATGTGTTTATTATTGGTCATTGGCGGCATCTACTGTACTTCTATTAGCTTGAATGTGTTTATTATTGGTCATTGGCTGCATCTACTGTACTTTTATTAGCTTGAATGCATCTACTGTACTTCTATTAGCTTGAATGTGTTTATTATTCATTGGCTGCATCTACTGTACTTCTATTAGCTTGAATGTGTTTATTATTGGTCATTGGCGGCATCACTGTACTTTTATTAGCTGAATGTTTATTGGTCATTGGCTGCATCTACTGTACTTCTATTAGCTTGAATGTGTTTATTATTGGTCATTGGCGGCATCTACTGTACTTTTATTAGCTTGAATGTGTTTATTATTGGTCATTGGCTGCATCTACTGTACTTTTATTAGCTTGAATGTGTTTATTATTGGTCATTGGCTGCATCTACTGTACTTTTATTAGCTTGAATTATTTAATGTGTTTATTATTGCTTGAATGTGTTTATTATTGAATCATTGTTTGGCGGCATCTACTGTACTTCTATTAGCTTGAATGTGTTTATTATTGGTCATTGGCGGCATCTACTGTACTTCTATTAGCTTGAATGTATTTATTATTGGTCTTCTATTAGCTTGAATGTATTTATTATTGGTCATTGGCTGCATCTACTGTACTTCTATTAGCTTGAATGTGTTTATTATTGGTCATTGGCGGCATCTACTGTACTTCTATTAGCTTGAATGTGTTTATTATTGGTCATTGGCTGCATCTACTGTACTTCTATTAGCTTGAATGTGTTTATTATTGGTCATTGGCGGCATCTACTGTACTTCTATTAGCTTGAATGTGTTTATTATTGGTCATTGGCGGCATCTACTGTACTTTTATTAGCTTGAATGTGTTTATTATTGGTCATTGGCTGCATCTACTGTACTTCTATTAGCTTGAATGTGTTTATTATTGGTCATTGGCTGCATCTACTGTACTTTTATTAGCTTGAATGTGTTTATTATTGGTCATTGGCTGCATCTACTGTACTTCTATTAGCTTGAATGTGTTTATTATTGGTCATTGGCTGCATCTACTGTACTTCTATTAGCTTGAATGTGTTTATTATTGGTCATTGGCGGCATCTACTGTACTTTTATTAGCTTGAATGTGTTTATTATTGGTCATTGGCGGCATCTACTGTACTTTTATTAGCTTGAATGTGTTTATTATTGGTCATTGGCTGCATCTACTGTACTTCTATTAGCTTGAATGTGTTTATTATTGGTCATTGGCGGCATCTACTGTACTTCTATTAGCTTGAATGTGTTTATTATTGGTCATTGGCGGCATCTACTGTACTTTTATTAGCTTGAATGTGTTTATTATTGGTCATTGGCTGCATCTACTGTACTTTTATTAGCTTGAATGTATTTATTATTGGTCATTGGCTGCATCTACTGTACTTCTATTAGCTTGAATGTGTTTATTATTGGTCATTAGCGGCATCTACTGTACTTCTATTAGCTTGAATGTGTTTATTATTGGTCATTGGCGGCATCTACTGTACTTCTATTAGCTTGAATGTATTTATTATTGGTCATTGGCTGCATCTACTGTACTTCTATTAGCTTGAATGTGTTTATTATTGGTCATTGGCGGCATCTACTGTACTTCTATTAGCTTGAATGTGTTTATTATTGGTCATTGGCTGCATCTACTGTACTTCTATTAGCTTGAATGTGTTTATTATTGGTCATTGGCTGCATCTACTGTACTTTTATTAGCTTGAATGTGTTTATTATTGGTCATTGGCTGCATCTACTGTACTTCTATTAGCTTGAATGTGTTTATTATTGGTCATTGGCTGCATCTACTGTACTTCTATTAGCTTGAATGTGTTTATTATTGGTCATTGGCGGCATCTACTGTACTTTTATTAGCTTGAATGTGTTTATTATTGGTCATTGGCGGCATCTACTGTACTTTTATTAGCTTGAATGTGTTTATTATTGGTCATTGGCTGCATCTACTGTACTTCTATTAGCTTGAATGTGTTTATTATTGGTCATTGGCGGCATCTACTGTACTTCTATTAGCTTGAATGTGTTTATTATTGGTCATTGGCGGCATCTACTGTACTTTTATTAGCTTGAATGTGTTTATTATTGGTCATTGGCTGCATCTACTGTACTTTTATTAGCTTGAATGTATTTATTATTGGTCATTGGCTGCATCTACTGTACTTCTATTAGCTTGAATGTGTTTATTATTGGTCATTGGCGGCATCTACTGTACTTCTATTAGCTTGAATGTGTTTATTATTGGTCATTGGCGGCATCTACTGTACTTCTATTAGCTTGAATGTATTTATTATTGGTCATTGGCTGCATCTACTGTACTTCTATTAGCTTGAATGTGTTTATTATTGGTCATTGGCGGCATCTACTGTACTTCTATTAGCTTGAATGTGTTTATTATTGGTCATTGGCTGCATCTACTGTACTTCTATTAGCTTGAATGTGTTTATTATTGGTCATTGGCGGCATCTACTGTACTTCTATTAGCTTGAATGTGTTTATTATTGGTCATTGGCGGCATCTACTGTTCTTCTATTAGCTTGAATGTATGTATTATTCTAGGCTGTTATTTTGTATCGTGAGAAATAATAATAATAATAATAATAATATAGACTAGAACATTCAAATCAGGCTAGGTATTCTATTCCGTCTGTAGCCTACTGGTGCATATAGGCACCTTGTTCACCCCTAAACTGAAATTCAATAATGTGTAAGACACATCTTCTCAATACTACTCAGTAATATCAATGTGATATGTTCTCCTTTCCAGCACTGTATCCAAGGTTTTTTTTCTGCTAAATTCAAGTTTTTCTATTATTTTAATATATTCTGTTTCAGTAAAAATTACTGTGACTTAAATCAATAGATTCACACATTGAAAATACATATTCATCATGTTCAATTCCGAGGAAGCTACGCCAGTAGTGTTTCAGAACCACACAGATGGACAGCGCCACCGAGAAGCGTATTTTTCAGTGGGACCGTGCTCATTCTCGACCTATCAGTTTTTAAGTAAAAAGTATAACTAGATATATTTTGTAAGTAATGTTTGAAATTGAATAACACATTAATCCCATTTGTATGCTATATCTGTTTTACTTCCCAGCAGGAAATCACACTCACACTTTTTATTGAAACAGTCTACCCTAAATCTCATGGGACCTTATAGTTTTACGATGCTTCATTTCTAAAAAAAAAAACGAGTTCAATTACAAATCCAAGATTCTGTTGGTAGATGAACGAGCTTCCTTCTGAGTGAGGCTCATGATGCCGATATAGGATAAAACGCAGTTAGGATAAATATAGGATAATATAGGATAAAACGCAAACCATTTGTTTTGGGTGTTCATTCAAACCCAGATGGTGGAAAATACAGTGAGTTAGTTGTAGAGAAGGAGTTAGATCGAGAACAACAGCAGGAGGTGACATTGTTACTTACTGCGGTTGATGGTGGGACTACACAGAGATCTGGTACTGTAGTTATACATGTCACTGTTCTAGATGCTAATGATAATATTCCAGTTTTTACTCAGAACGTTTACAAGGTCAGTCTACCGGAAAATTCTCCTTTAGGCACGGTAGCGAGTACAGTGATGGCTACTTATGCAGATGAGGGACCTAATGATGAGGTGACCTATTAACTCAGACGTATAAGTAACAAAGCTGGGAAGCTGTTTTCTATGAACAAGACAACCGGGGAAATAAACATAATTGGCCCCATTGACTTTGAAGAGGAAACATATTATGAAATAAGTGTACAGGCAGAAGATGGTTTGGGTCAGCCTTAAATTGTAAAGTTATTGTCATGCAGGTGAAAGAGGACCCAAAAGCGACTTGGCGAAAACAGAGTCTTTAATCCAGTAAAGTAAATACAATCAAAAAAACACAACTTTCACTCGAAATGACGAGGACAAACTGGAGACTCGATCTTGAACAGCAGGTGAACAGCAGGTTGCCTCGGGAAGGCACTTGAACCAAACAGACTCAGACACCTGCTCACCACGCAGCATCTGAGGAAAACACGACACGACAGGGCGATACACAAACACAGCACGGTGAATTCTAGACAAGGAACCGACAGGGCAGAAACGAATAACAAGGAGAGAAATAGGGACTCTAATCAGGGAAATGGATCGGGAACAGGTGTGGGAAGACTAAATGATTGATTAGGGGAATAGGAACAGCTGGGAGCAGGAACGGAACGATAGAGAGAAGAGAGAGCGGGAGAGTGAGAGAGGGAGGGGGAGAGAGAGGGATAGAAAGAGGGAAAGAACCTAATAAGACCAGCAGAGGGAAACGAATAGAAGGAGAAGAACAGGGACAAGGCATGATAATCAATGACAAAACATGACAGTACCCCCCCACTCACCGAGCGCCTCCTGGCGCACTCGAGGAGGAATCCTGGCGGCAACGGAGGAAATCATCAATGAGTGAACGGTCCAGCACGTCCCGAGACGGAACCCAACTCCTCTCCTCAGGACCGCAACCCTCCCAATCCACTAAGTATTGGTGACCCCGTCCCCGAGAACGCATGTCCATGATCTTATGTACCTTGTAAATAGGTGCGCTCTCGACAAGGACGGGAGGGGGGGGGAGGGAAGACGAACGGGAGTGCGAAGAAAGGGCTTGACACAGGAGACATGGAAGACAGGATGGACGCGACGAAGATGTCGCGGAAGAAGCAGTCGCACAGCGACAGGATTGACGACCGGCAGGAGGAGAGTTACCCGACTTAGTCTGCGCGCAGTCCGAACAAGCAGCCACGAAACGGCGCGTGTTACGCTCCTGAGTCGGCCACCAAAAGCGCTGGCGAATAGACGCAAGAGTGCCTCGAACACCGGGATGACCAGCTAACTTGGCAGAGTGAGCCCACTGAAGAACAGCCAGACGAGTGGAAACAGGAACGAAAAGGAGGTTACTAGGACAAGCGCGCGGCGACGCAGTGTGCGTGAGTGCTTGCTTAACCTGTCTTTCAATTCCCCAGACTGTTAACCCGACAACACGCCCATAAGGAAGAATCCCCTCGGGATCAGTAGAAGCCACAGAAGAACTAAACAGACGGGATAAGGCATCAGGCTTGGTGTTCTTGCTACCCGGACGGTAAGAAATCACAAACTCGAAACGAGCGAAAAACAACGCCCAACGAGCTTGACGGGCATTAAGTCGTTTGGCAGAACGGATGTACTCAAGGTTCTTATGGTCTGTCCAAACGACAAAAGGAACGGTCGCCCCCTCCAACCACTGTCGCCATTCGCCTAGGGCTAAGCGGATGGCGAGCAGTTCACGGTTACCCACATCATAGTTGCGCTCAGATGGCGACAGGCGATGAGAAAAATAAGCGCAAGGATGAACCTTATCGTCAGACTGGAAGCGCTGGGATAGAATGGCTCCCACGCCTACCTCTGAAGCGTCAACCTCGACAATGAATTGTCTAGTGACGTCAGGAGTAACGAGGATAGGAGCGGACGTAAAACGTTCTTTTAGAAGATCAAAAGCTCCCTGGGCGGAACCGGACCACTTAAAACACGTCTTGACAGAAGTAAGAGCTGTGAGAGGGGCAGCAACTTGACCGAAATTACGAATGAAACGCCGATAGAAATTAGCGAAACCTAAAAAGCGCTGCAACTCGACACGTGACCTTGGAACGGGCCAATCACTGACAGCTTGGACCTTAGCGGAATCCATCTGAATGCCTTCAGCGGAAATAACGGAACCGAGAAAAGTAACGGAGGAGACATGAAAAGAGCACTTCTCAGCCTTTACGTAGAGACAATTCTCTAAAAGGCGCTGTAGAACACGTCGGACGTGCTGAACATGAATCTCGAGTGACGGAGAAAAAATCAGGATATCGTCAAGATAGACAAAAACAAAGATGTTCAGCATGTCTCTCAGAACATCATTAACTAATGCCTGAAAAACAGCTGGCGCATTGGCGAGACCAAACGGCAGAACCCGGTACTCAAAATGCCCTAACGGAGTGTTAAACGCCGTTTTCCACTCGTCCCCCTCTCTGATGCGCACGAGATGGTAAGCGTTACGAAGGTCCAACTTAGTAAAGCACCTGGCTCCCTGCAGAATCTCGAAGGCTGATGACATAAGGGGAAGCGGATAACGATTCTTAACCGTTATGTCATTCAGCCCTCGATAATCCACGCAGGGGCGCAGAGTACCGTCCTTCTTCTTAACAAAAAAGAACCCCGCCCCGGCCGGAGAGGAAGAAGGCACTATGGTACCGGCGTCAAGAGACACAGACAAATAATCCTCGAGAGCCTTACGTTCGGGAGCCGACAGAGAGTATAGTCTACCCCGAGGAGGAGTGGTCCCCGGAAGGAGATCAATACTACAATCATACGACCGGTGAGGAGGAAGGGAGTTGGCTCGGGACCGACTGAAGACCGTGCGCAGATCATGATATTCCTCCGGCACTCCTGTCAAATCGCCAGGTTCCTCCTGAGAAGTAGGGACAGAAGAAACGGGAGGGATGGCAGACATTAAACATTTCACATGACAAGAAACGTTCCAGGATAGGATAGAATTACTAGACCAATTAATAGAAGGATTATGACATACTAGCCAGGGATGACCCAAAACAACAGGTGTAAACGGTGAACGAAAAATCAAAAAAGAAATAGTCTCACTGTGGTTACCAGATACTGTGAGGGTTAAAGGTAGTGTCTCAAATCTGATACTGGGAAGATGACTACCATCTAAGGCTAACATGGGCGTAGGCTTCTCTAACTCTCTGAAAGGAATGTCATGTTTCCGAACCCATGCTTCGTCCATGAAACAACCCTCAGCCCCAGAGTCTATCAAGGCACTACATGTAGCACCCGAACCGGTCCAGCGTAGATGGACCGACAAAGTAGTACAGGATTTTGATGGAGAGACTTGAGTAGTTGCGCTCACCTGTAGCCCTCCGCTTACTGATGAGCTCTGGCTTTTACTGGACATGAATTAACAAAATGTCCAGCAACTCCGCAATAGAGGCACAGGCGGTTGGTGATCCTCCGTTCCCTCTCCTTAGTCGAGATGCGAATCCCTCCCAGCTGCATGGGCTCAGTCTCTGAGCCAGAGGAGGGAGATGGTTGCGATGCGGAGCAGGGAAACACCGTTGATGCGAGCTCTCTTCCACGAGCCCGGTGACGAAGATCTACCCGTCGTTCTATGCGGATGGCGAGAGCAATCAAAGAGTCCACATCTGAAGGAACCTCCCGGGAGAGAATCTCATCCTTAACCACTGCGTGGAGTCCCTCCAGAAAACGAGCGAGCAGCGCCGGCTCGTTCCACTCACTAGAGGCAGCAAGAGTGCGAAACTCAATAGAATAATCCGTTATGGACCGTTCACCTTGGCATAGGGAAGCCAGGGCCCTAGAAGCCTCCCTACCAAAAACTGAACGGTCAAAAACCCGAATCATCTCCTCTTTAAAGTTCTGGTACTTGTTAGAGCAATCAGCCCTTGCCTCCCAGATAGCTGTGCCCCATTCTCGAGCCCGGCCAGTAAGGAGTGAAATGACGTAAGCAACCCGAGCTCTCTCTCTAGAGTATGTGTTGGGTTGGAGAGAGAACACAATCTCACACTGCGTGAGAAAGGAGCGGCACTCAGTGGGCTGCCCGGAGTAGCAAGGTGGGTTATTAACCCTAGGTTCTGGAGGCTCGGCAGGCCAGGAAGTAACAGGTGGCACGAGACGAAGACTCTGGAACTGTCCAGAGAGGTCGGAAACCTGAGCGGCCAGGTTCTCCACGGCATGGCGAGCAGCAGACAATTCCTGCTCGTGTCTGCCGAGCATGGCTCCTTGGATCTCGACGGCAGTGTAACGAGCGTCTGAAGTCGCTGGGTCCATTCCTTGGTCGGTTCCTTCTGTCATGCAGGTGAAAGAGGACCCAAAAGCGACTTGGCGAAAACAGAGTCTTTAATCCAGTAAAGTAAATACAATCAAAAAACACAACTTTCACTCGAAATGACGAGGACAAACTGGAGACTCGATCTTGAACAGCAGGTGAACAGCAGGTTGCCTCGGGAAGGCACTTGAACCAAACAGACTCAGACACCTGCTCACCACGCAGCATCTGAGGAAAACACGACACGACAGGGCGATACACAAACACAGCACGGTGAATTCTAGACAAGGAACCGACAGGGCAGAAACGAATAACAAGGAGAGAAATAGGGACTCTAATCAGGGAAAAGGATCGGGAACAGGTGTGGGAAGACTAAATGATTGATTAGGGGAATAGGAACAGCTGGGAGCAGGAACGGAACGATAGAGAGAAGAGAGAGCGGGAGAGTGAGAGAGGGAGGGGGAGAGAGAGGGATAGAAAGAGGGAAAGAACCTAATAAGACCAGCAGAGGGAAACGAATAGAAGGAGAAGAACAGGGACAAGGCATGATAATCAATGACAAAACATGACAGTTATTATCGAAATCACATGTGAATGACAATGCACCAAACATATTTATCAAATCGCTTAGAAATCCCATCCCTGAGAATGTGTTACATGGCACAAAGGTGGGCATCATTAAATGTACAGAATGAAGACTGAGGGAAATAGACAAGTCAGCTGCTCCATTCAACAGAATGTTCCTTTTAAAATAAAACCCCTCAATGAGAAACTATTACTCTCTGCTAACTACAATCGAATTAGTTTGTGAAATAGTATCAGATTTTAACTTAACTATCACTGCCACTGACGAGGGGTCCCCACCCTTATCCTTCCCAAAGACTATTCATTTATCTGTGTCAGACATGAATGACAACCCACCTGTCTTTGAAGAACAATCCTACAGCACCTATGTGACTGAAAATAACAAGTCTGGCTCCTCTATGTGTTCTGTTACTGCCAGAGGCCCAGACTGGAGACACAACGGTACAGGGGTCTATTCTCTATTGCCCAGTGAGATCAACGGTATTCCGGGGTCCTCATTGTTATCCCATTAATGGAGACACGGGCGGATCCAAGCTGTTCGATAATTTGATTATGAGCCGTTTAGGATCTTCAACGTCCATGTTGTAGCCAGAGACAATGATTCTCCTCCACTCAGCAGTAACGTGACTGTGAGTGTCTTCATAACAGATGAGAATGACAACTCTCCCCAGATATTATACCCTGCTCCAGCAGGGAACTTCTTGATGACCGAGATGGTCCTTAAAGCTGCTCTGGTGTGTTCCCTGGTTTCCAAGGTGATAGCTGTTGATGCTGAATCTGGACAGAACACCTGGCTTTCATATAAGATAGTGAAATCAAATGATCTGGGACTTTTCACTATTGGTCTCCACAGTGGAGAGATCAGGGCATAGTGGGACATTTCTGAATCTGACTGTATGAAGCAGAACCTTGTGATATCAGTTAATGATAACGGACAACCCTCTCTCTCTACAACCTGTGATGTATATTTACTAATATCAGATAACTTGGCTGAAGTTCCAGAACTGAAAGACATGGCTTATGAGGATAGTTTCAAACTAACTTCCCAATTGATCATCACACTGGTTTCTTTCACCACTTTTTTCCTAACTTTCATTATTGTCATCCTGGCCATTAGGTTCTACCATAGGAGAATGCCTAGGATGTTGTTTGATGGAGGAGTCGCCATTCCCAGTGCGTATTTCTCTCCCAACTATGCAGAGGTGGATGCATAAATGACAGCGGGTACACGTACAAGTGACTTCAAGTTTGTAAGATCTTACAATGACAGCATGCTGCCTGCTGATCTTACATTGAAGAGACAAGTTGAGCCTATTGGAGAAAGTACAATTACTCAGAACAGTGCAGAAGATTGTGATGAGGTAAGATAACAGTGGTCTGATATAATTTGCTGAATTACCAAATTGAAATGTGCAGTTTGAATATCCACTTAAGGCTCATAAGCATTTAAAGCATGGTAGGCTTGTTTTGTTATGCAGGTGAAGGAGGACCCAAACGCGACTTAACAGAAACAGAGTTTATTAATGCTCAAAACCGAATAACTGAAATCCTCTAGATAGTAGAGGGGAAAACAACTGGAGAAGCGGCCACAGACTGCAGGTCGCTTCGGGTAGGCGCAGGCCGTAGTCAACTGAGACACCTGCTCACACGCAGCGTCTGAAGAAGGCACAAAACACGACAGGACAGGGTGATACACAATCACGGCAAAAAACACGACAGGACAGGGCGAAACGCAATTACAGCATGGAATACAAAACAAGGAACCGAAGGAACAGGAACGGATCACAAAGGAATAAATAGGGAATCTAATCAGGGGAAAGGATCGGGAACAGGTGTGGGAAGACTAAATGATGATTAGGGAATAGGAACAGCTGGGAGCAGGAACGGAACGACAGAGAGAAGAGAGAGCGAGAGAGTGAGAGAGGGAGGGGGAGAGAGAGGGATAGGAGGGAAAGAACCAAATAAGACCAGCAGAGGGAAACGAATAGCATGGGGAGCACAGGGACAAGACATGATAATAAATGACAAACATGACAGTACCCCCCACTCACCGAGCGCCTCCTGGCGCTCTCGAGGAGGAACACTGGCAGCAACGGAGGAAATCATAGATCAAACGGTCCAGCACGTCCCGAGAAAGAACCCAACTCCTCTCCTCAGGACCGTAACGAAAAACGATAAAAAGGGAAACTAGGGTACTACTCTAAAAAAAAATGAGAACTAGGGACAGACTGAGACACAGCAAGGGCAGGGACAAGAACAGGAGAGATGCGATGGCAGGGAACAGACTGAGACCCAGCAAGACCAGGAGCAGAAGCAGAAAAAAATTACCAGACTTCTTCTGCGCGCAGTCTGAACACGCAGCCACGAAACGGCGCGTGTCACGCTCCTGAGTCGGCCACCAAAAGCGCTGGCGAATAGACGCAAGAGTGCCTCGAACACCGGGATGACCAGCTAACTTGGCAGAGTGAGCCCACTGAAGAACAGCCAGACGAGTGGAAACAGGAACGAAAAGGAGGTTACTAGGACAAGCGCGGCGACGCAGTGTGCGTGAGTGCTTGCTTAACCTGTCTTTCAATTCCCCAGACTGTCAACCCGACAACACGCCCATAAGGAAGAATCCCCTCGAGATCAGTAGAAGCCACAGAAGAACTAAACAGACGGGATAAGGCATCAGGCTTGGTGTTCTTGCTACCCGGACGGTAAGAAATCACAAACTCGAAACGAGCGAAAAACAACGCCCAACGAGCTTGACGGGCATTAAGTCGTTTGGCAGAACGGATGTACTCAAGGTTCTTATGGTCTGTCCAAACGACAAAAGGAACGGTCGCCCCCTCCAACCACTGTCGCCATTCGCCTAGGGCTAAGCGGATGGCGAGCAGTTCACGGTTACCCACATCATAGTTGCGCTCAGATGGCGACAGGCGATGAGAAAAATAAGCGCAAGGATGAACCTTATCGTCAGACTGGAAGCGCTGGGATAGAATGGCTCCCACGCCTACCTCTGAAGCGTCAACCTCGACAATGAATTGTCTAGTGACGTCAGGAGTAACGAGGATAGGAGCGGACGTAAACGTTCTTTTAGAAGATCAAAAGCTCCCTGGGCGGAACCGGACCACTTAAAACACGTCTTGACAGAAGTAAGAGCTGTGAGAGGGGCAGCAACTTGACCGAAATTACGAAAGAAACGCCGATAGAAATTAGCGAAACCTAAAAGCGCTGCAACTCGACACGTGACCTTGGAACGGGCCAATCACTGACAGCTTGGACCTTAGCGGAATCCATCTGAATGCCTTCAGCGGAAATAACGGAACCGAGAAAAGTAACGGAGGAGACATGAAAAGAGCACTTCTCAGCCTTTACGTAGAGACAATTATCTAAAAGGCGCTGTAGAACACGTCGAACGTGCTGAACATGAATCTCGAGTGACGGAGAAAAAAATCAGGATATCGTCAAGATAGACAAAAACAAAAATGTTCAGCATGTCTCTCAGAACATCATTAACTAATGCCTGAAAAACAGCTGGCGCATTGGCGAGACCGAACGGCAGAACCCGGTACTCAAAATGCCCTAACGGAGTGTTAAACGCCGTTTTCCACTCGTCCCCCTCTCTGATGCGCACGAGATGGTAAGCGTTACGAAGGTCCAACTTAGTAAAGCACCTGGCTCCCTGCAGAATCTCGAAGGCTGATGACATAAGGGGAAGCGGATTACGATTCTTAACCGTTATGTCATTCAGCCCTCGATAATCCACGCAGGGGCGCAGAGTACCGTCCTTCTTCTTAACAAAAAAGAACCCCGCCCCGGCCGGAGAAGAAGAAGGCACTATGGTACCGGCGTCAAGAGACACAGACAAATAATCCTCGAGAGCCTTACGTTCGGGAGCCGACAGAGAGTATAGTCTACCTCGAGGAGGCGTGGTCCCTGGAAGGAGATCAATACTACAATCATACGACCGGTGAGGAGGAAGGGAGTTGGCTCGGGACCGACTGAAGACCGTGCGCAGATCATGATATTCCTCCGGCACTCCTGTCAAATCGCCAGGTTCCTCCTGAGAAGTAGGGAGAGAAGACAAACGGGAGGGATGGCAGACATTAAACACTTCACATGACAAGAAACGTTCCAGGATAGGATAGAATTACTAGACCAATTAATAGAAGGATTATGACATACTAGCCAGGGATGACCCAAAACAACAGGTGTAAACGGTGAACGGAAAATCAAAAAAGAAATAGTCTCACTGTGGTTACCAGATACTGTGAGAGTTAAAGGTAGTGTCTCAAATTTGATACTGGGAAGATGACTACCATCTAAGGCAAACATGGGCGTAGGCTTGTCTAATGGTCTGAAAGGAATGTTATGTTTCCGAACCCATGCTTCGTCCATGAAACAACCCTCAGCCCCAGAGTCAATCAAGGCGCTGCATGTAGCACCCGAACCGGTCCAGCGTAGATGGACCGACATAGTAGTACAAGATCTAGATGAAGGGACCTGAGTAGTAGCGCTCACCAGTAGCCCTCCGCTTACTGATGGGCTCTGGCCTCTTACTGGACATGAAATAACAAAATGTCCAGCAACTCCGCAATAGAGGCACAGGCGGTTGGTGATCCTCTGTTCCCTCTCCTTATTCGAGATGCGAATCCCTCCCAGCTGCATGGGCTCAGTCTCAAAGCCAGAGGAGGGAGATGGTTGCGATGCGGAGCAGGGAAACACCGTTGATGCGAGCTCTCTTCCACGAGCCCGGTGACGAAGATCTACCCGTCGTTCTATGCGGATGGCGAGAGCAATCAAAGAGTCCACATCTGAAGGAACCTCCCGGGAAAGAATCTCATCCTTAACCGCTGCGTGGAGTCCCTCCAGAAAACGAGCGAGCAGCGCCGGCTCGTTCCACTCACTAGAGGCAGCAAGAGTGCGAAACTCAATGGAATAATCCGTTATGGACCGTTCACCTTGGCATAAGGAAGCCAGGTTCTCCACGGCATGGCGAGCAGCAGACAATTCCTGCTCGTGTCTGCCGAGCATGGCTCCTTGGATCTTGACGGCAGTGTAAACAGCGTCTGAAGTCGCTGGGTCCATTCTTTGATCGGTTCCTTCTGTTATGCAGGTGAAGGAGGACCCAAACGCGACTTAACAGAAACAGAGTTTATTAATGCTCAAAACCGAATAACTGAAATCCTCTAGATAGTAGAGGGGAAAACAACTGGAGAAGCGGCCACAGACTGCAGGTCGCTTCGGGTAGGCGCAGGCCGTAGTCAACTGAGACACCTGCTCACACGCAGCGTCTGAAGAAGGCACAAAACACGACAGGACAGGGTGATACACAATCACGGCAAAAAACACGACAGGACAGGGCGAAACGCAATTACAGCATGGAATACAAAACAAGGAACCGAAGGAACAGGAACGGATCACAAAGGAATAAATAGGGAATCTAATCAGGGGAAAGGATCGGGAACAGGTGTGGGAAGACTAAATGATGATTAGGGGAATAGGAACAGCTGGGAGCAGGAACGGAACGACAGAGAGAAGAGAGAGCGAGAGAGTGAGAGAGGGAGGGGGGAGAGAGAGGGATAGGAGGGAAAGAACCAAATAAGACCAGCAGAGGGAAACGAATAGCATGGGGAGCACAGGGACAAGACATGATAATAAATGACAAACATGACATGTTTAGCCTATACTTAATTCAATAAATGTAGTAAACTGTTCCAGTGTGCTTATTTTCTGCCATTGGTTTTGCTCCTCTCTCTTATGATAACTTTGTCCATGAAAATATTTTGATTCAGCGCCCACTTTTTCATGTTTTTAAACATTTCTGGACATTTTGTAACTTGAAATGGGTAGCCACAGGCTCTAAATATTTGCCAAAAGTGTCTTTCTGTCTTTTTTTTCGTGTAGTGTCGACGCAAGGTTTAAGAGGTTTAAGAGATCCTGCACAAAAACATCCTGTGGCGGACTGCAATAGCATCAAAGAGTCCCTGCGATATGCAACTGTTCAGGGAAGTCAGGAACCAATACACGCAGTCAGTCAGGAAAGCAAAGGCCAGCTTCTTCAGGCAGAAATTTGCATCCTGTAGCTCTAACCCCAAAAAGTTATGGGACACTGTGAAGTCAATGGAGAACAAGAGCACCTCCTTCCAGCTGCCCACTGCACTGAGGCTAGGTAACACGGTCACCACCGATAAATCCATGATTATCGAAAACATCAACAAGCATTTCTCAACGGCTGGCCATGCCTTCCGCCTGGCTACTCCAACCTCAGCCAACAGCCCCCCCCCCGCAGCTACTCGCCCAAGCCTCTCCAGGTTCTCCTTTACCCAAATCCAGATAGCAGATGTTCTGAAAGAGCTGCAAAACCTGGACCCGTACAAATCAGCTGGGCTTGACAATCTGGACCCTCTATTTCTGAAACTATCCACTGCTATTGTCGCAAACCTATTACCAGCCTGTTCAACCTCTCTTTCATATCGTCTGAGATCCCCAAGGATTGGAAAGCTGCCGCAGTCATCCCCCTCTTCAAAGGGGGAGACACCCTGGACCCAAACTGTTACAGACCTATATCCATCCTGCCCTGCCTATCTAAGGTCTTCGAAAGCCAAGTCAACAAACAGGTCACTGACCATCTCGAATCACACCGTACCTTCTCCGCTGTGCAATCTGGGTTCCGAGCCGGTCACGGGTGCACCTCAGCCACGCTCAAGGTACTAAACGATATCATAACCGCCATCTATAAAAGACAGTACTGTGCAGCCGTCTTCATCGACCTTGCCAAGGCTTTCGACTCTGTCAATCACCATATTCTTATCGGCAGACTCAGTAGCCTCGGTTTTTCTGATGACTGCCTTGCCTGGTTCACCAACTACTTTGCAGACAGAGTTCACTGTGTCAAATCGGAGGGCATGCTGTCCGGTCCTCTGGCAGTCTCTATGGGGGTGCCACAGGGTTCAATTCTCGGGCCGACTCTTTTCTCTGTATATATCAATGATGTTGCTCTTGCTGCGGGCGATTCCCTGATCCACCTCTACACAGACGACACCATTCTATATACTTCCGGCCCGTCCTTGGACACTGTGCTATCTAACATCCAAACGAGCTTCAATGCCATACAACACTCCTTCCGTGGCCTCCAAATGCTCTTAAACGCTAGTAAAACCAAATGCATGCTTTTCAACCATTCGCTGCCTGCACCCGCACGCCTGACTAGCATCACCACCCTGGATGGTTCCGACCTTGAATATGTGGACATCTATAAGTACCTAGGTGTCTGTCTAGACTGTAAACTCTCCTTCCAGAATCATATCAAACATCTCCAATCGAAAATCAAATCTAGAGTTGGTTTTCTATTCCACAACAAAGCCTCCTTCACTCACACCGCCAAACTTACCCTAGTAAAACTGACTATCCTACCGATCCTCGACTTCGGCGATGTCATCTACAAAATTGCTTCCAACACTCTACTCAGTAAACTGGATGCAGTTTATCACAGTGCCATCCGTTTTGTCACTAAAGCACCTTATACCACCCACCACTGCGACTTGTATGCTCTAGTCGGCTGGCCATCACTACATATTCGTTGCCAGACCCACTGGCTCCAGGTCATCTACAAGTCCATGCTAGGTAAAGCTCCGCCTTATCTCAGTTCACTGGTCACGATGGCAACACCCACCCGTAGCACACGCTCCAGCAGGTGTATCTCACTGATCATCCCTAAAGCCAACACCTCATTTGGCCGCCTTTCGTTCTTGTTCTCTGCTGCCTGTGACTGGAACTAATTGCAAAAATCGCTGAAGTTGGAGACTTTTATCTCCCTCACCAACTTCAAACATCTGCTATCTGAGCAGCTAACCGATCGCTGCAGCTGTACATAGTCTATCGGTAAATATCCCACCCATTTTACCTACCTCATCCCCATACTGTTTTTATTTATTTACTTTTCTGCTCTTTTGCACACCAATATCTCTACCTGTACATGACCATCTGATCATTTTTCACTCCAGTGTTAATCTTCAAAATTGTAATTATTTGCCTACCTCCTCATGCCTTTTGCACACAATGTATATAGACTCTCTTTTTTTCTACTGTGTTATTGACTTGTTAATTGTTTACTCCATGTTGTCTGTTCACACTGCTATGCTTTATCTTGGCCAGGTCACAGTTGCAAATGAGAACTTGTTCTCAACTAGCCTACATGGTTATTAAATAAAGGTGAAAAAAAATATATATCCTATGGCAACCGTTCGCCTATTCGAGGTCGTTGGTATTTCAGCACCACTGTTATGGACAGCGCCCACATCTCTGCAGGCTTCCGGAATGGAATGACTAAAAGACAATTATGCTTGATCGGAAAATGAGTCCGGACGCAATTGCGTAGCCTCCAGAAGCATGCAGAGGACAAGTTGAGCTCTGTACCGCGTAGCCGTGCAGATCCCAAATATCATAACAATGCATCGGGCTCCATATAGCTCCGCATTGACATGATTGATTGATGGTAGGTGGAGGCGGGAGGTCCCGTATAAACACAAACTCACTTCCTGGACAACTTCCTTCACAACAGCTCTGCTCAACAGCTATGCGCTGCCCCGTGAATCGCAAGAAGTATGAATGCCCTGACTTCTGCAGAGGCCATGTCACCATAAATGCTGCATGGCCAATGCAGACGACAGATTTACCCTCCTGTTGTGTTCGTTTCATGTTAATTAATTATGTGTTCCCGGTCTAAAATGACCGCCCTGTTATAGCTGATTATAAATCCATAATAATCCATATAAGATCACATAATGTTGTGTTCGATGTTTTATCAACTTAAGTTATTGTGAACATTACAAGTTTTGAACTTCTATTTGCTATTTGTGGCCTGTAGGCCTCATTGACCTGAGCTCATACAACTCGTTTTTGAGTTTTAAAAAAGCATAATGTACGGATTATTCTGACTATAACAAATACTCAGATGAAACATATTGTGCTATTTATCACAGACTACTTTGTGTCAAAGTTTAACAAGGTCTCTCTTCTCCTCACCAGTGTCATTAACAAAGATATGATCAAGAGCCTCACATGCAATATATCGTTTGGCCATTGTGCTGCCACAGGCATCAAAAAAGCATTATATACTAGAGCTGCGAGGAAAGTTCTATATATTATTGAAACAATGCTGTGATTGTTTGTGAGAATGCCAACTGGTGTGGTTCCAGTGGGGAAATATTATCTTGGGGAAAGGTTCCCGTGGGGGTTGCAGTGGAAGCCAAGAAGGGGAGTGAGGTGTGTGTGCTCAGACACACATGCATGTGGGGTCTGGGAGAGGAAGTGTGTGCATCTGATGAATGTGCATGTGCCTGAACTAAATGTTCTACACTAATTGTAGTCTCACGCATTCATTTCTAATGACAAGTCATTTTTTTGACAGGGAACATCACAGGTGTACAAACGTTAAATAAAACACCCAGAATGTATTGAAAATCATCCAAATGTATTTTGGGTGTTTAGATTCCCTGTGTGGACAAAGTAATGGATCCTTATGACAATCAGATTAAATTAACTACATTTTTCAGAGAGAAAACTTGTAAATCGGTCCAATTCGACCGGAACACAGCAGGAAGGTTAAAGATATCGATAGTTTAACTTTTTCTGGTCTTACCTTTTTCTAAGGAATGTCATCGGGGATTTTTACAACCATTTAAAATAATTATTTCATATGATTATTCGTTATTTTAATGGTGCTTCAGGAAAATTAATCAAATTATTTGAAATCTAGCATACATAGATACATCTGTTTATAAAATGGAGGATTTACTTGAGACTATACAGTGAATACGGATTTCATTTAGTGTGATGTTTGTTTGTTTGTTAATACTCTGCTGCTGTTTTTGCAATTTTTTGTGATGTTTTCCAACGTCTTGCGAAGTCTTCTGTAGTTCAATATCGGATTTTATGATATGCAGACTACCGTATAGGCTACCTCTGACTTTGATTGTTTACTATAATATAGCCTAAAGCGTGTGAAGTGTAGACTATCGCTTATTTCATCAACTGTCAGACATAGAAAAATGGGTTTCTAAACATTTTGAGCCTCAAATCCACGCCCATTTTTTACAGTCAGTAACGGCAGTGTTGATATAAATACTCAGTGTGTCGCTATACACCAGGCGTGAACAGAGATGTCTCTCCTCAGCCTCTCCTCCCACAACCGTAATATTCAATGCAAGAAAACACCCTCTGCGTGATATAATAATTTCACTGGATAATCTGGTTGTTGGCGCTGCGTCTCTTCTCTTCGTTTAGCCTGCTGCTGTACAACCTATATTATTTTATTTAAATATGTTTTCATCAAGAACAACCAGACTATGCAGCATTTCAGTAGGATTACCTCGAAGATGGGACACAACCTTTTCTCTGACTCAATACTCTGTGTGACTCTCCTTTCTCTGTTAAAACTGAACACGAGCCACGGAGATGTGAGCTATTCTATTCGGGAGGAGATGAAACGTGGATCTGTGGTCGGAAATATAGCAAAGGATTTCGGGTTGGATCCTAAGAGGCTGTTGGCGCGTGAAGCTCGTTTAGACATGGATGGCAGCAGAACACGCTACTGTGATATCAATGCTAACCCGGGGGATTTGAATATCGCTGAAACAATAGATCGAGCTGAGCGGTCCAAGGTTTCGTGTACTTTGAAATACGAGCTCGCACTTGAAAATCCTTTAGAGTTGCACCGTATTACTGTTCAAATTCAGAATATAAATGACAATTCACTGGTATTTCCTAGTGACCACATATAATTAGAAATTAGTGAATCAGCGGAAAAGGGCAACGTTTTTTCCTAGATGAAGCCCATGATGAGGACATCGGATTAAACGCAGTTCAAAGCATATATGATCGAGAGGAATGCACATTTTGTTTTGGCTGTGGTAAATATGGCTAGTTGATGTTAGAGAAGGAATTGGATCGAGAACAACAGCAGGAGGTGACGTTGTTACTTACTGCGGTTGATGGTGGAACTCCACAGAGATCTGGAACTGTAGTGATACACGTCACTGTGTTGGATGCAAACGATAATATTCCAGTATTTAGTCAAGACGCCTATAAAGTCAGTCTTCTGGAAAATTCTCCTTTGGGGTACCATGGTAGCTACAGTAAGTGCCACGGATGCTGACGAGGGACAAAATGGGGAAGTGAGCTATGATTTCAGTGGTATATCTGATAATGCAGCGAAACTGTTTTCTATTCAAAAGGATACTGGAGATATCAGAGTAATTGGACTAATAGATTTTGAATTGGAAACATATTATGAAATGCTTATCCAGGCGAAAGATGGATCTGGTTTGGTTTCCATGACAAAAGTCATTGTTGAAATCACAGTTAGAAATTACAATGCACCTGTGATATTCTTAAATCTTTGAAAAATCCCATCCCTGAGAACATGTTACCTGGCACAGAGGTGGCATCATTAATGTACATGATGAAGACTGAGGCAAATAGACAGGTCCGCTGCTCCATTCAACAGAATATTCCTGTCAAACTAAAATCTTTGATTAAAAACTATAACTCTAAATTAGACTGTGAGATAATATTAGAATATATTTGAACTATCACTGCCACTGATGAGGGCTCTCCACCCTTATCCTCCTCAAAGACTATTCATGTATCTGTGTCAGACGTGAATGACAACCCACCTGTGTTTGAAGAACAATCCTACAGCGCCTATGTGACTGAATATAACAAGCCTGGCTCCTCTATGTGTTCTGTTACTGCCAGAGGTCCAGACTGGAGACAGAACGGTACAGTGGTCTATTCTCTATTGCCCAGTGAGATCAACGGTGTATCCATCAACAGAGACACTGGGGTGATCCGTGCTGCGAGAGCATTTGATCATGAGCAGTTTAGGAGCTTCAAAGTCCACGTTGTAGCCAGAGACAATGGTTCTCCTCCACTCAGCAGTAATGTGGCTGTGAGTGTCTTCATAACAGATGAGAATGATGACTCTCCCCAGATAGTATACCCTGCTCCAAAAGGGAACTCTTTGATGACCGAGATGGACCCCATAGCTGCTCTGGTGTGTTCCCTGGTTTCCAATGTGATAGCTGTGGATACTGACTCTGGACAGAACGCCTGACTTTCATATCAGATCGTGAAGTTAACTGATCCGGGACTTTTCACTATTGGTCTCCACAGCGGAGAGATCAGGGCACAACGGGACGTTTCTGAATCTGACAATATGAAGCAGAACCTTGTTATATCAGTGAATGATAACTGACAACCCTCTCTCTCTTCAACGCGTGATGTAAATTTACTCATTTCAGACAACTTGGCTGAAGTTCCAGAACGGAAAGACATGGCTTAGGAAGATAGTTCCAAACAAACTTTCTATTTGATAATAGCACTGGTCTCTGTTTCCACCTTTTTCCTGACTTTCATTATTCTCATTTTGCCATAGGAGAAAGCCTAGAATGTTTTTTGATGGAGCAGTCGCTGTTCCCTGTGCGTATTTCCCTCCCAACTATGCAGAGGTGGACGGAGCAGGAACACTACGTAGTAATAATTATGAGGCATACCTGACAACGGGCTCACGCACCAGTGACTTCCAATTTGTCAGATCTTACAAAGACAGTGCACTGCTGGCTGGTCTTGCACTAAAGAGGAGTCCAGATGAAACCGGTGAAGCAACTGACATTGAATCAACATTTTTGACTTATGGTACTGAACAAAAGTTATGTCAATGACATGTGTGATACTGGTGTAGATAAAGGGCGGGAGAGAGGAAATGTATTTGTTTGGTCTCCTTCTAGTAGTTTCAACTGTGTGTGATGATCCATACTAGAATTCCTTCATCCATGAGCAAGAGGTGGGATCACAGGTATAACACCATGAGAATTGGGTCAAATAGAACCATGCTCCCAGGTAGAGGTAGACAAGGCTCTTGGCTTGTGGCAGTGGGGAAGATGAGTGGTGAAACACAGGTCAATGATTACTGAAAGTAATGCTCCTTGGCTGTTGCATCCTTTGACCCATCATTGGACACCTGGGCGACCCCTGGGTCATCCCGTCATTCCATATTACCAGATTTTCACTTTGGCCTTGGGTCAGAAGAGGCTCAAAGCCTTTAGGGTAAAGTTAACTCATTCTGGAGATGGATACAATTGTCTCACATTTAGATTTTTAACCGTTGAACAATGCAAATCAGGAGACATTTTCGGACTCATGCAGCAGTATTTGTTCTGCCATGAAAATATTAGGGACTAAGCTATGTCAGAAACGTTTTAAAGGAAGCTAAATGCTGAAGACATCTTTAACATCTAACTGTGTTAATGCCTTTTATTTACAGGAAGATCTTGCTGATGATAGCTGTGCACATTTCTATGGTCTTAAAGAAAACCTGAATTTGTCACCCGTGGGCAGACTTTTCAACTCTGGTCTTGAGCAGAATCACCCAGAGTTTAATGTCTCACCCAAAGGTGGAAATAGCAATGTGAAGAGGCTAGCCTGTTATTTTGGGCTATGTGAAGACAATAGACTGTTGACCCTGGCATCACATCATGATAAAGCTAGTGTAAAAAGGCCAGCCTGTTTTCCCTGAGGTCACCCCAGGGTCATACTGGCAGCTTCCAAGTCTCTAATGAAGAACATGTTCCATCCAAGTCTATATGCCAGTCTGAAAGTAAAAAACTGATTTTCTACTTCTTTACTTGTAGACACAGATGCAAATTAGGGTCTCCCAATGAAATGGGTGGCTCGTGCAGTTGCCATGTAGGCCTACACAATAGCAGGTCATTGTACAGGCCTTACTGTGTAACCCTTTTCATGATTACATGTCTATCTGATGTTAAACTCAGTGGTTCCCTCAGTTCCTTCAACATTGGCCATTGACCATCTCAAGCACACTGCTCACACAGTAACACACAAAGCAGTATGAACACAACTTGTCATTAGCACACAACACAGCAGTCCATCGTATTTCTCACCAATTACACACAGAACATTGTACTGAAAAGGCATCCCAGTAGTGGCTCACAAAGCAAAATCACTCACACACAATTGACCAGTAACACAAAGTATACTTCACGCTGACCTTCACACAGCTCAGCACTGCAGACACACATACACACATACTGCAGTATGACAACTCTGCTCAGCACTGCCACACAATTCTAAAGTAGGTCGGGAGAATTATTATTTTTTAGATCCACAGCCTTCCATCCCTGCACAAATATATTTCTTATTAATTGAATTATGTGGCATCTGATCTCGTTGATCACCAGCAAATATATGTGGCTTCATGTGTTTAACCCTGACTGCAACATTTCATAATTCACAGCACGAACCAATATACCCAAGTCTGAAATATCTGAAAAGCTGTAGTTAATGTTTTATTCATCAAAGTACATATTTTGTATAATGATCTGGTAATGCAATTTCAATTGTGATATTGGAAGAGGTGTATGAATGTGACAGTGATATTCTAGTGCAGAGGACCCTAGACTATCATGCCTGCTGGTGATTGTTAGACTGTGGCAAAGACAAGCCTTGATGTCTCAAGGATGTGTACGCCTGCAACAGGACGTGTGTAGGTTGTTTTGGGGAACATTTGGAAGTTGTGCTGTCGGATAGACGGCTTCATGCTTCACTGCTTTGACACACTGTCTGTCTCATCCTGTGATGACCTCTGACCTCGCTCTGTGGGAGGCCAGTTCCACCCTAGTTGGCAACTAAGTTGCCAACTTTGATGAATAAAACATTAACTACAGCTTTTCAGATATTTCAGACTTGGGTATATTGGTGGGGGCTGTGAATTATGAAATGTTGCAGTCAGGGTTAAACACATGAAGCCACATAGATTTGCTGGTGATCAATTGTTAGTTATTGATATATGGTGAAACAGTTATAGCATACACATTTTTAAGTCCTGAAACAGTATTCATGTTAAGTATTGGTCTGGAAGAAGCTCAAATTGTGTTGGTTTCAGGTTGGAACTGTCGCTCTCCATGGTGCTGAAATATCAAACGTGCTGCATTCAAAGACAAGTCTTAGGCTTGTAAGTGCTCCAAATTCGTTTAAAAAAAGAAAGTGTTATAAAACGTGTTTACTGACAATACACAGTGCAATAGTCTTCCATTTGCTGATGTAGGCTTAGTTATGGACTGTGTAACAAAACAGTCTGTCTTTAGTTGGCTGTGTATGATTTCGACATGATGATAGTCTGCACTCTGGACTCTGAGTGCCGCTGTTGGACAGTAAGACGAGTTATAAGCTTCAAATTCACAGAACCTCCTGTCTGATGGATTCATATGATCTGATACAACATTCGGGGAAGATATCTAGAATCAAACAGGAATGAAAATCAACACGGATAGATTACCAATATAGCTGATTTATATGGACTAAGAGAGAGAGTTGTGCATCAGAAGGCTACTCAATATTTCTGTTCAGAAATTTATATTTTTGCTGTTTTTTCCGAAATGTTTGAGGGAAAGCAAAATCGAACGCCACAATGGCAAGCACGATTGATTATTGTGTGTGTCCTCTTGTCGCATATGGTTCGATGCCAGGTGCGATATTCGATTCCAGAGGAAATGGTACGAGGGTCTTTGATTGGGGATCTCTCAAAGCATTTGGGACTAGATATCCGAAGACTAAAATCTGTCCGGGCCCGCATTGTTAGTGAGGAAAATGATTGTGTAGAGCTGAACGCGGACAAAGGGATTCTGATCGTCAAACAGCGCATAGACAGAGAGGAGCTGTGTGGACACGCATCGCCCTGTAGCTTCAACTTCGAAATTGTTCTAGAAAATCCAATGGAATTATTTAGTATAACTGTGGAAATACTCGATATCAACGATAATTCACCTGCCTTTGCGAATAAGGAAATTACCCTGAATATCAGTGAAGTAGCGTCACCTGGAGCTCAATTTATTTTAGGCAGTGCCGTGGATCCTGATGTCGGTTTAAATGCCCTGCAAAGCTACAGTCTTAAACCTTCGACTCATTTTACTTTGAAAGAACAAACGTTTGCTGATGGTGGTAAATATGTGGAGATGGTTTTGCAAAGTCCTTTAGATAGAGAGGAGGAAGGTGAAATGTTTCTAACATTGACAGCTGCCGACGGAGGAAATCCGCGGAGAACAGGGACTGTGAGCATAAAAGTGAATATTTTGGATGCCAATGATAATGCTCCGGTTTTTAGTCAAGCCGTATACAAAGCCTCTGTTTTGGAGAACTCCCCTAAAGGGATTTTAGTAGCAACAGTGATTGCGACCGACGCAGATGTGGGCAGTAATGGTCAGTTAGAATATTACATTGACCAGCTTACACAACAAAATGCTATGGTGTTCACACTAAATCCAAGCAGTGGAGAAATACGAGTATCAGGTTTACTTGACTATGAGAAAACTAAGCAGTTTCAAATTAATGTAATTGCCAAGGACATAGGTGGCCTCTCAAAATCTTGCAAAGTAGTAATTGAAGTGATAGATGTGAATGACAATCCCCCCGTTATAGCATTGACATCTTTTTCCAATACCATCCCCGAGGACTCTCCCCAGGGGACAACTGTCGCCATTGTTAACGTGAAAGACCTGGACTCTGGACAAAATGGTAATGTTAATTGTTCCATCGACCATTCTCTTCCCTTTAAGATACAATCTTCATTAGCGAACTATTACACTTTGCTAACAAACAGTATTTTAGACCGTGAGGTTGTGTCTGAGTATAACGTCACAGTGACAGCGGTGGACAAAGGTCTTCCCTCATTACGTCACAATAAGACCCTTCGCATAAGAATCTCTGATGTGAACGACAATGTGCCAGTGTTCGATAAAAGCGAGTACACAGCTCGGATATTAGAAAACAACTCCCCAGGTGTGTCAATTGGTTTGGTCCACGCCAAAGATGAAGACTGGGGCCAGAATGCCAGGGTCTCCTATTTCTTGGAGGAATCGCAGGTGGGAGGAAATTCTATTGCATCTTTAATATCGATTAATTCTGAAACAGGATTGATTTATGCAGTGAGATCCTTTGATTACGAACAAATCAAAGCTTTTGAATTCCAGGTTAAAGCGCAAGATGGAGGCTCCCCTTCACTTAACAGTAACGTGACTATAAAGTTAATAATTCAAGATCAGAATGACAACACTCCTCAGGTTCTCTACCCAGTACCGACGAGCTCTCTGGTGGCTGAAATGGTGCCTCGTTCAGCAGATATGGGCTATCTTGTCACTAAAGTGGTGGCTGTTGATATGGACTCTGGACAGAATGCATGGCTCTCATATAAACTGCAGAAAGCGACAGACAGGCCGCTGTTTGAAGTAGGTCTACAGAATGGAGAAATAAGAACTGTACGCCAGGTCAACGATAAAGATGTTATGAAACAAAAGCTCGCTGTTGTAGTGGCGGACAACGGGCAGCCCTCTCGATCAGCTACAGTCAATGTGAACGTGGCAGTGGCGAACAGCTTCCCCGAAGTGATCTCAGAATTCACTGACTTTACGCATGACACGGATTACAGTGACAACCTGACTTTTTATCTAGTTTTGGCCTTGGCTGTGGTCTCTTTCCTCTTCATCTCGTGTGTATTAGTTATAATATCAGTTAAGATCTACAGGTGGAGACAATCACGTAACTTCCATTCCAATCTCCCAGTGATTCCATATTATCCACCCCGTTACTCTGACGCCGGAGGGACAGGGACTCTGCAGCAGGTGTACAACTATGAGGTGTGCATGACTACTGACACAAGGAAGAGTGACTGTAAATTCGCCAGACCTTTTAGTCAGCACGTTTTAATAATGGACCCGGGCTCTACTATGACCAGAGACCAAGTGACCTTGCAACCTTCTCAGAATGAGAAAAGCTTTCTGGATGACCCGGATTCTCCTGAGCAGGTGAGACGCTGACATTTTACAACTTCAAATATAAATATTTCGGCCACAATATTTGGAAATACTCAAACACACAGAACATAGG